>NC_057783.1:9675450-9759651 GCF_014825855.1 Bombus pyrosoma
AGTCTTAATTTTAGTCGAGTTCAGTCTCTCAAGTTCTCACTCATTCAACACGAGTTTCATACCTCAAATCAGTCAGATATACGCATCGGCGTAACTATTGTCCTTATATAACGTTGTTGGAATAAACACTATTCTATACCTGTTAATTCAGTGTAATTTCAGTTGAACCACCCCTATTATCGTAACAGAAATCAGGGGATCGATCATTTCGCGGCGTCGATTATTTAATCGTAACGGGAATTTACGACTCCCGTTGACGTGTTTTCTTACGATCGCGTCTCCCCGCGAGTGGTCGAAACAATATGAAATTACATAAAAATTCACAGTCTACTAACAAACCGCTACAGTAATCGATCCGACTATAAACAGTGAATTAAAAAGATTATTCTCAAGAATCTCATTCCGAGAAATGAAATTTCGAGAAACGCCTAGTTGAAGAAGGAAACCTTTTTTTCGGGATTTAGTCAAATCAAGAGATGTTTGTACAAATTAAATGCTCCGAACTCGGCACGCATACGTGTTTACCAGCCACAGCTAATGCGAATCGACAATAAAAAACGAGGGAACAGGTTGTCAAAAGCAGAGAAAGATCGATAGTCGGATAAAGAAGGAAGGCTGATGGAAAGTCGAAGCCGGGACGTAACGATGAACGGCAGTATTTTCTGCGTAGCTAAATTGGATTGGCAGTTTATTGGCAATATTCGTTTGCGTGGCGTTACGCCAAGCCTTCGTGTTCCCCGTGACCAACAAAAATATCCTCCCTGCCTCTCTATCCGGCTCTATCTTGTCGAATCCTTGTCCTCCCTGTCGTCTACATGCCAGATGCAAGTTTCGTCGATCCCAGCATGCGCTGGAATGTCTCGTCCCAGCAGGATAACGATTCCATTCCATACCTGCTGCCAATGCGTCCTAGTGACACTGTTCGGACTCACGAACGCAAAGCCACGAACCAGTATTTGCATTTTCTTGTAGTTGTGTCCGGCGATGTCGAGTAGCCCCGTGTCGGTCTTTGAATTTCATTCGAGGCGAGCTGAATTCGCAGCTGCTTTCTTCGACGATTCTCGAGATTCAAAAATGGAAAAAAAAATCGACTAGGTTTTTCGATTACGTCGAGTACATACGGTATACGGTATAATCCATAGATAAGATTGTTTATTTGTTATTTATTTATTATTCATTTATTTCATATATTTTGTCGTACTGCTTTACAAAGTATCAAAAGATTGGCAAAAATTTCGCAATACTTTCTCTTTCACTAGACCACCAAAGTAAAGCCATTCTGATATAGGAGGAAAAAGTTTCTCGAAATAATCGAGTTAAACAGGAAAACGAATTACTTGGGAGAGCACGAACCAGTTTCTTCACGTAATTCATGCAAACGAGAGGGATAAAGGAGATTGGGGATGAAGTACCTGCAGTGTTCAACCACAATGTTGATCCTGAAAACGTTTATTTGTTTTCCGTTTTACAATGGATAGATCAATCAAATATCTATCGCTCGTTTAATCGTCGTAATTAATTAGCATGTTCTTAACTTAAATTTAACTAGAATTTCGGAATAGAGCTATGAAAGTTACTATACAGTATATGTACTTAGGGAAGGTTACAGACATCCTCAATTTCATTACAAAAAAAATGAAGTTTGATTTAACAGATTATTTTAAAGAAAACCACAACGGAGCTCCATTTGACAGTTAAAATTGCAACTTTGACAGTTAAAATTGGAGCAATGCAACTACTTATTCGTTGGGAATATGCATCGAAGGAGCTATGTATCGGCCCAAGGATTTACTCGGAAAAACGAAATTTCGTATGCATCAATTCGTTACATGTGTATTTTATATGCACATGAAATAGGAGCCTCCGCTTTGAAATCTCAAAGACGTTTCTACCTAGAAAAAGGAAATTCTGTTCATTATGATAGTTTCAAAACAACAAACAGTGTGTTTGGTTTATCTCGAACCGTTCAAATATAGCGAAAAGCAAACGATACAAAAAGATATTTCAGGCAAAAATTTCACGATGTCAAGAAGAATATATTGCGGTGACCTTGAGACCTCCTATAAAGCACACGTTGAAGATTGTAATTTTCTACTACGTATTTTTGTAGCTTACATTGAGACGATTGTAAATCACCGTAAGCTCGCGTACTTTGTTTCGTATTATCCGCTATCGAGTTACGAATTTAAAAATTCGATGTGCCATCGGCACTAGAGGCGCGCTACGTACATCACAGGGACACAAAAACATGTTTTTCATAATATTACTACCGGTATCGCTGAAACACAGGACCCAGCTGTTTTGATGTTTCCAAAACAGTCAGTCCGTTCCGAACAGCCATTTTTAGATAATATCGCACGTAGCTTATATCGCTCTGTTGAATTCAAAAGTTTACGTCACGATGACGAATAGTACGAAAGACACAAGTTTGTACTATTTTAAAAACGTCTGAACGTCAACTACAGGAATATGTAATAAAAGTTAGAGGCAGCCGCTTAAAAATTGTAATATCTTTACAGGAGATTTTACGGTCACCGCAAAGTCAAATGTATTAGGTTGTCGAAAAAGTTTCTTTCGTTTTATAAGGAAATAATAGACGCACAATATTTTTTGTTTTATATTAGTTTCAATAAAATAATTCAATAAAATAATATAAAACAGAAATTGTTGTTCATCTATTATCACCTTATGAAACGAAAGAAACTTTTCGGACAACCTAACACAACATATCCCCGTTCGTATCATGAAAATTTTGTCTGAAACATTTTTTCGTGTCCTTGATTTTTTCGTGTTTTTCGAGATACTTGAGCGGTTCGAGATAAACCAGACACACATTGTACAATTCATCAGAAATATTATTTCAGAGACAAAATACGTAGTTTTTGGATATAACCGCGTGGATTATAATAGCACGCTGCTCTGTACCATGATATTTCTGTGCTTTTAGAGCGAATGCAAAATTCTGATCTCTCGATGGATTTTCACGCGGAAGTGTCACGGAACAATATCACCTGATCCTGTCCTCTGTCAAAGAAAATGCACCGATGAAAATCTCTCCGCGACAACGGTTTTGCACCCTTGTTTCCCGTCCGTTGTTTCCGCTTTTCTCCAACTTTCGTTTTGGATATTTGTCGTCCGTCGCGACGCAAAACACACAACTTGCCAGCTGTTTGTCTTACCCCTTTTCAAGCAGTTGTCAGCTGTCGTGACGGGAACCGTCGTACCGAAATTCCGTCGCCAATGGAACTGGTCGAAAGATCTTCAAGTTGTTAAGACTTTTATCGATAGCTGATAAGAAGCGAGACGCTCTTCGTATCAACACAGCGACGAACGTAGCCGTGGCTCTTATCTCTTCGCGCAAAGTTTCAACGAATTTTAGGAATATTCGCGAGGAAGCTTGATAACTGAGGATTACGTCATCAAAGGCTTTTAGCTGTAGGAATAAACTGTTCCTAAAATGCTTTAGATTATCTTGGATTGAGACGTCAAATATTGCATCCCCAACGTCGAAATTCTATCTCGGCGACGCGACGATTACGAAATATGCGCTCGTGTTCGTTCGTTTAATACCGTAAGTTCGTGAAACTCTGTTCTTGCAAAGTGCATTTCTGTTTGACGATATTTTATGCGATATTAATACGTTTTAGTTGTTATTCTCGTTTGTAACATTTGCACGTTTTACTAAAACAGTATACTATAACGATATAATAGCGAATAATAGAAATATATTTGAAGTATACGTTTAAAACATGAAGAGATCTGGAACGAAGTATCGAGTATGCATATCGCAGCTTTGCGTGGGAAGCGACGCAACTCGAAAGGATATATTTTCCAGAAGAGGCGAAATACTGTTTTTCGATCGTAATCGAATCAAATTTACGAACAAACAGAATAATGCTCGTAAAACAGGCTCGAGCATTCTTTTCCTTTCGGCTTTAGTTCTTAACCTTGGAACAGTCGCCTTTCTAGTTAGACAGAGCTAATAATAAGAGCATTTGTAGGATACAGCACAGTGCCACATAAATCAAGAAGAGCGACATAATCGTCCTCTATCGGCCAAATTATGAATATGAATGAATAAGATTTCCATAATTGGTCGAGGAGTATCTCTGCAACGTTTTCATAGTGATAACTCGAAAATCGCATTTTTACGATTTTTATAAAATTGTATGTACGTGTCGTAAGAACCGGTGGCATCATCATCTTCGCTCCAATAATTCCTGTGTTTCCTTCAAAATTTCACGTCGCTGCATTCAGCAACAGGTTAATAAATTTACTATCTCGGGGCGTTTTTCAGAAAATGCGATGGCTGTCATGAATTTATATTTGTAAAAGGGCCTTCCTCTTGATGGATGTGCCATACGCTCTTTATTACAGTACCTTTCAGAAAGAATGAAGAAAAATTATTCAAATAAGATTTTGTATTAGGAAAATCGTAAGATTACGAGTTGTGCTACAAAAAACACAGACGTCGTAATTTGTCGATGAAATAGATCTCTAAAATTTATTAAATTTATTAGAAAATGTTTTCCACCATGATAAATATCTATATGAGAATAAATAATGCGTTTGTAGACGATACAGTGATTTGCGAAAGTATTTCGACACTATGTTACAAAGATCGAAATTCATATTTCGAATGTCATCAACAATCAGTTACAACTTCAAAAATGAAGTCGCCGATACCATCTTCGAACACAACTTGTAGCACTTCCTCGCACAGGATAACCAGTTACGAACATATTGTCGCGGAGGGACGAAACTGCTCCACGAATTTCTGCTTCCGAGCAATTCCACTTACGATTTGCCTATGTCCACTGCCGTTAACTCGAACCTCTGCCCAACATCATAGCAGCGAAACGCTATTACGCGATGCTCCGAGTGATCGAAGCAAGCGAATTCACCGGAATATTCCAGGCAACAGAACCTTCTTGTTCTTCCTGACGCCGCTACTTGCAACAAGAAATCATTACGTACGTTCGATTGTGAATGTGTCTCAATTTTCCGAAGATCGAACACGGAAGAAACTTACTTATGAAAATGTAACTTTGTTTCTGATTACGATTCTCCTTGGCGACACTCTCTTCTTACAGTATGAAAATTTACAACATGGGATTTCCGATAAATAAAACGAAGAGAATGTAGATAGTTGGATGGTTGAGAGAATTCTGTGACATAGTGTGACATTTTTTTGCCTTGGAATTTCACGGCTGTGGAATTGTTCGGATTTCTGAGGAGATTGGGGAATCGATTTATACGAACGTCGCATCGCATCGTCGAAACGCCTTTGAATCGTTTTTTGTTCTAATCCACAGGATCAATCAGATAGAGACTCATTCATCGAGTTTTTCTTATCTCTGTCTTTCTCCCTCTTCCTTCTCTTATGTACAGACTGGATTTCCGTTCTTTTTACGACACGGAGAAAATGTTTCCTTCTGCAGGATCGTGTGTTCTTCAAATATCGGTGTCCACAGTTTCTTTCGGTGTACAGGGATTTTCTGCCTATCTTTCTTTCTTTGTCGCTTTATTCTACTTACAGAAATAGTACTTTAAGAGGAAAGTCACTTTATCTCCTTCTCTCGGTCTCGTTTCTTTTCTTTTGTTTACCAAACCAATTTTTGATTTACCGATTATCCAATTTGTTCTACCTACGTTGCACAAAGTGGTTCTTTAGAAAAGAAACAAAAAGTGAAATTTAAGAATGAATTAAGTATATGAATTATATTAAAAATTATATTCTGTTGTATTTATACCAACATTTTCTACAAAAAAATTATATTGCAGAAAATATTCACCATTTGGTCATAGCATTCTTTCTTCTAAACGTGACTTTTTTAATATTTGCTGCTCCGATATTTGATAAATTTAGAAAAGATTGATTTATAGATTCCATAAAATATCATCCACTTTTTAATGTTAATAGCTGAATGATTCGTCTTAATATATAATGAGCGTATTAAAGAATGAGGTTTCACAACATGTTTTCGAGTACAGTGCTATACCATTATTGAACTTCGTGAAACATCTTCTTAGGAAGAGGAAGCAGACGTTACTGCAACAAAAGATCAAATCTCTCGGTGAAAAGAATGAAATAAGAAAATGTCGGTGACTTTTTTCTCTTTTAACCTGCTCTCTTCATCCTGTTCCTTTCATTGTTCTCGATTTATGTGGTTCTTCAAGCTTGTGCACAAAACATACACCTTCAAAAAAAGTTCACGAAAGTCATCTTACGATTCACAACGAGAAATTTGATAAAAAAAGGTTAAGAAAAATTGCGTAATAAGGAAATATTTCTTCCGAAATACTTTAGTTAATTGCGTTCACACAGATTCACAAAAGTATCTTTCCCTGGGGGGGCAGCAGTAGAATGAAATATATTACGACCATTACATTTAATTTCTACAAAGCATTATATTTGCGCACTACTTTCCCATAATATTATCCAGGTCATTCACATTATTAAAAATTGTTTAGTCCGTGAAATTAATCATGTTTCAACTATTTTAGGAAATTCATTAAGTAAAACGCCGATGACCACCGATGACCATTAACGTGTTATATAAGATCTGTAAAAAAATATCAATTCCTTGCGGAATTTCGTAAAATGGACTCTATGCATCGGGCTGATTTCTCCCTTCTTCAAGTATAAATTTCATCCATCTCATTTCCTAAAACACACTCCGCGAATCATAAATCAGTGTCATCGCTCACGAACTCGCTCATCCCCGTGACGCAAAAAACGCAATAAAAGCGAGCGAGGCAACAAACGAGTTCACAGAATGAAAATAGTTCAAACTATGGGAAAATTTCGCCGATGACGCGGTCTGAAAAGGCTGGCGTTCCTCGCAGGATTTCGGCCGGTCGTTTCTTATCCGGGAAATTTCTACGCTCGCGTGGCCAATTTCGACTTGAAGGCTGTTTCCCAGCGGACTTGAGTATCGTCGCGCATACCGAAGAAGTTTACTTTGATGCATTCCCCTGGGTATAGCAGGCTGCATGCAATCTGCAAATGCGTTGGATAAGTCGCGTTTCAGCGATTCCTCCGTACTCCGTTCGTAACAACCATGTTTATCGAGCTGACAACCTTTCCACGATCATAGTCAACTATTCTAATTTATCACGACGAATTCCTGGTCACTTCGCGTCCTTTTTTTTATTATTTATTTATTATTTATTATTTAGTGAGTATGGTTACTTAGTATTTCATATTATGACGAGACTAACCCACTTTACATCGCATTATCAAAAATATTAATAAGAGTAGTTCGACAACTCGAAAATTCCAATAAATTCGAAACTTTGCGCAAACGTAGTTCTATGACGTAGTAATGACGGAACAATTCTTTTTTTCCAACTGAAAAACGGTCATACGAGTGAAAACATCCTAGCTTTTATCATCCTGAATATTTTAGAAACTATATAGGAAAAGGGAAAAAGTTATATTTAAGTTGCAATTGTTATATTAATTGTTAAATTACATTAATTAAAAGTTACATTAGAATGTTATCTTTTATATTGTACATTGTGGGCGTGAGAAATTGAAAGAATTGTTTCTTCAAACTTTACTCTACCATAATATTTTCGATAGTTCTATTTGTTGTTGTCACATGCATAGATGGCTTACGAAGAGCTCTTTACAAATATAGTATATACGAGTTGAAACAACAAAATTTTTGCTCGCGCAAATATTTGTGCTTTAAACACTTTTTCGAAGAGTATCATCGTCGTAACACTTCCGTAGAGTAAATACAAAAGGGTAGCTAATATATCCGTGAGCCACTTCATGTAAAGTTTGTGTGATTTTAATCACAGGAATTTTAATGTATAAATAAAAATTTTATGAAAAGATAATAAAGAATAAACACGGGATAATAAAAAGATAATAAAAGGATGATAAAAAATACATTTTGGGGGATGTTTTCACCCCTATGACCGTTTTCCAGCTGGAAGAAATTATTCCTTTATTAACATAACATGAACTATACCTGCACAAAGCACCAATCTTTTCTTAATTTTCTAGTTGCCGAGCTTCCCTTGTAAGTCGCTTATAAAAATAATTTCCGTATTGCTTTCGTACAGAAACTTCAATTCTGATAAAGTATAAACCATTGAAAAAGGTATCTATATATATGAACAAAAATTTCTTATTCCCTTACTACTAAGCGAAAATTATATTTTTTAAAGGCTTGATCTACCAGGTATCTGTACATTCCGTCAATGAAATTTCCATTCAAATATTTGTACGAATAAATTTTTATGTTATGAGTTGACACATAATATGTTAGCGAATATTCAATACCTGACTTTCCACGGTTGTGTTCAAAAACGTGTTTTACTCGATCGCGTGTGAGTTTTACTAGCCAGGACGAGGAAAATTTCCATATTGGTAACATAGCTCTAACCTGTAACCGACTTTCGTAATCGATTCGAACGAGGATTTTTGCACCTCGGTCGGTCCTTCCCTTCGTCGTTCGTGTTTCCCTCTGGTCGAATTTTTGGCAGTCTCCGCGATACAGGACGTTTAAAAAATCGTATATCGTGATACCTGTTTACGTTTTCCAGGGTTTATATCTGCGCCTCACTTCCGGCCTGTGATTTATGACTCATAAACGTATCCCATCGTGCCGACCGATTTCCACAAATATACGGTAGATCGAAACGTTATTGCAAACCAGCCCGGGTTATACGTTCCACGCAATCAGCGGATTAAATCGTTACCCGTGCCACGGAGAATTCCGAATGTATTTTTTATTCACCGGAGACGCAACTTGGAAAATACAACGACGACCATTGCCCTGGAAACACACGCGTCGATATCCGAGGATGCTTAAATTAAGTACACGATACCTGACAACCGTTTCACCCTACTTAGACGTAATTAAAAATTTCGTCGGGTGTAATTAGTTCGTTCTTAAATGGAACAAGTGAGACACGTATTTTTTACAAAGAGATTTCAGATGGTCGACTACCTTTGAAAGATATTTGTACAGCTGTAGAAATATTTTACGTGAAATATTTGTAGTGTACGCGACGTAGTAAACTTTTTCAAATTTCGTCAGCACTGTCATGAGCACCGAATATGAATTTTTCTCTTCTCACAAATAACTTTCTGTTTCACGAATATACAACTCATGATATTTGTATCTTTCAGCAAATAATTACCAATTCTTGGTATAAGTTTGAAGGTCTAGTTAAGTTCATAAAATAATCAACTTAGAAAAATGTCGAGAAAATATTGTGGGCAAGGCAAGAAGCTAATAATAATTTGGAAATTTAAGAATTCTCTGTAACTGTGACTACTTTCGATCCATATCCACGTAGGATTGACATTTATTTTTGAACCATAAATCCTCTCGTTCGGGGACATATTAAGCCGGCCAATTCTTTGCAATTCTACAGCCATTCAATGCAATGTAGCACTTATCTTAAAAGCTCGAAAGCTTTCGACGTCTCTGTAGCGGTCGGATTCCATCTAGGAATGAAAAAGATTACGCGTGAAAATGCGGCTGAATAGCGCGAAAAAAACGCTTTGCAGGATATCTATACCCGAAACGGTCGACATATAATTCTTGTTCAGAAAAGTGGAAA
The DNA here is from genome assembly GCF_014825855.1 of Bombus pyrosoma. Lineage (NCBI taxonomy): Eukaryota > Metazoa > Arthropoda > Insecta > Hymenoptera > Apidae > Bombus > Bombus pyrosoma. The sequence goes on from NC_057783.1 coordinate 9,685,039, forward strand.
GGGGCGGATTTGAAAATAAAATGTAACTCTCTTCAGAGAACCGTCATCGCGTTTCAATTCTTATCAAAAGAAGAAAAAATTCGATCAATGTTGCAGAAACTTTTCTCTCTCTTTCCGTTTGTATTACAAAATTATAGGATGCGCTTCGCGTTTCCAATAAATTGTACTACCATAGTTTCATTCAAGTTGCGACACTATGTCGTTGATTTCCCGATCTTCCTGTCTTTTACATATTGAGCGCGCTTTTACAGAAACAAAGGAACAAACGTCTTTGAGATACGGCTCGAGGCGCTTGTGTTTAAACCAATGGACAAACTGACCTATTACTCGTAATTACAGCATTGAAAGAGCTGCAAATCCAGCGAAGGCTCCTTCACAGAGAGTTTCTTATCGAATCATTTTTCTCTGCCACAAAGAGCTTGCTCTCTGAGAAGCTTCATCTCAGTAACATGTTCATTTTATTTTCTCTAGACAATAGCGTAATCGAATTATTTCTTAATTCCTGTAACCTAATTTCTGTATGGTAAGCTTTGGGCGTAACAAGGGTCCATATTATATATCGTTTTCAAGCATTGTATTACTCCGATTATTCATCGATAATGGATAAGGAAACTTGAAACATTTGACAATGTAAAATCTAATTAGTTCTGTATATACATATGCATATGAAGTTTTAAGTGAAATAACTACGCTCTTGTTAGGTATAATTCATTGAACCGAACAACGTGAAAATAACAAGTAACATGCAACCTATTTAGCTATATTAACAAATAGGCACGTACAAGATAAATTTCATGGACTAAAAAACTGCCAATAAAGCGGACTGTCAGAAAAGAGTGCGCAGATACAATATAATATTTTGCAAAAATTAAATGTTGTGGCGTAGCATATATCTATCGGCTCGCACGGCGAAATATATAAAAATTCTCGTGTCAGTCAACACGTTCGAAACTATAACGAAATTACTACGCAACGCTCCCGGAGCCATCAGAAGACATCAGCGAAAGTCATTTCGGCCCCGTATGGAATTGGAAATTCCGTTATTTTAACACTAACGATCGTTCATCCAAGCTAGTCTGTCCATTGTTCACACGCGAGATATTCGCATTCTGCGACGTCTAAATACCTGCCGTCATTCGAACTGCTGTCTAAGTAATCCGCAGAAGTTGGTCAAACCTAGCATCTCGGGCGAGGACAAAACCAGCTCACGATTTGACAATCGGCGAAGTTATTGTACGCGAACCGTCTTCTTGTCTGCATCGGTTCGAAACTTCTGGCCGTGTAAATTACATGGAGAACGTAAGCAGCATCCGCGAACACGACAAGTCCGCTCTATCCTCCCGGTCTTACCACGGTTTTCGTGGCCGATTGATTGTCAACGGATGCGACTGCACTGTAACGATCGAGTACACTGTAAACGATCGAATTGTTGTACAAACGTTGGAACACGAAGGATCTGGTTTGAGGATTGTGGAGATAACGCGCTGTAACGTCCATCATTTGCTGTAACACTGACATCGCTCAGACGTCACGATTTTAAGAGAAATATTTTTAAGGATCTACTGAATCGTTGTAATTTCCTGACGACATATTAAAACGTGAAATTTTATAGAGAAATGTTATAATATTCTCACTTAGTCCGATGAATCCGCATTTATTGTTGGAACTGTCTTTGTTCAAGATCATGACGTTCTTCGTATTAAGTTGTCCCAAAAGTGTCTTTCGCTATCTGCACGCAGCATACAAACATGAAACTTAATCTGTCAAATGTAAATAGAACAACGTAATAGAACAAAATGCATCATACATAATTCAATAAACTAATATAAAACTGGAAATGTAGTGCATCTATTATTTCCTTATAAAACGAGGGAAACTTTTTGGACAACCTAATGCAAAATTCATTCAAACTCGTTCACTCGTTCGTTCAAATTCAACACTATCGAGATTTATTTAATACTATGAAATTATTGTGGGAAAGTTTCGACAAGAGTCGTGCGTATTATTATCAGATACCGCTACCTAGCGCCGTGCGCTATTCAAAGACACGTTTTCCTTGAGGCTGCGCTATATCCAAGGTAAACTCGACAGCTAAGTGTTAATATCGTTGATTCCAACTTAATGAGTCACTACGAAATGTAGCCGTGAGGCAAGCATGTAGAAGCGGCAATTTCCAAAGCGCATTAGCGAAACACGGCGGGCTTCTTCTCGTCGCGTCTTTGAAATTAGTAGAAACTCATTCGCCCTTTTGAGGCCTGGTGGCCTGAATTTGCGCGAGCCATTCGCGTCACTCCGAGTGGGAAAACGCGGTACGCGTCCGAGAATTTAATATCAGACTTTATATTGTCGCGCGTGAAATTTACTCGCACGAGCGGTCGCACGCTCGTGCGTGCCAGCAGCAACTGCTTGAATTCGAATGTATCCAAGACGCGACGTCGAATACTCTTCTGGTAGACGTTGCGTTCCTTGAAATAAAAATTTTTCAAGTTCACAGAATACGAAGGTGCGACGGAGGTGTCTTTATTTATATTCAAATACATTGGTATTTAAATATAAAGATTTTTCGGAAAGTATGTAGTGAAAGATAATATTAGGTGTGGAAATTAACTCAGTGCTCTGTTATGTATAAATTATATATGTATGCATGTTGTATATTTTATATTTTATATATTGTATATGTCCTATGTGCGTAATATCTGATAAATGTTAAGAAATCGGTTTTTTTTTTAATCACAAAATGGTGAGCAAATTTTTACGTTTACACTGAAGAAAAATGTTTATTTTTACATTTACGGCAGATTTGGAATTGGTTCGATATAAACACAATGAGTCAGTTTCTACATCTAATATATTTTCATAGAATTATCATCCCGGGATATAAATAAAGGAAGAAAAGTGGAGGAAAATTTTATGGAAATATTGACAATCAGTTTGCGATAAGTCAGGAGGGTTGGGGAGCTGACAAGATCGATTTTCGTCAATTTCGAATGAACGTCGATTGGAGTATTTCGGCGGGCTCGTAAATGATTAAGCGCTCGTCGATAGCGTTGTAAACAATGTCGAAAATTGCACGCACAATTTGACAGGTCGTTCGACAGCTCGAGAAAGAAGCTTCCAGGAAATATATGGAGCAATCGTTTTGTTTTAACCGGAGATTCGAGCAGCTCTTGTCTAAGGAAATTTATTACACCGATAAATAACTAGCTGTAAAAAGCCAATGGAGGGTATGAAAGGCCAATTCGCTATGATAAACGCATCTTGTATTGAATTTTATTAGCAGCACAGCATATAGAATTATCATTATCTATTAATATACTTTCAAAAAAATTTTACGCTATTATAAATGAAGACTATAGGGGAGGAACACGATAAGTCACGTTTTCCATTCTTTACAGTACAAGAGCTTCAAAATTCGATACACTGTCAATTAATCTTACTAATTTAGGAAATTCTTCTTCATAATTTAGGAAATATGGGTCGTCATAGTATTAAAATATGTTCTTTCCAATTTCTGTTATTCTAAGTTAAAATATTCCCTTATAGAGTCATAGAGTAATATTAAAATTATAAATCATCAAAAATTTACGCACGATATCTCTGTCCTCGAGCGCAGTGCTAATCTTCAAATGCAAACAGCTTACACGAATATGTATAGGAAAACAACGAACAAAAGATGAAAGAGAAAGACTTCTTTAAGAGCGTGTCAGATATTTGAAACGTTCCATTAGAGAGCAAAGTACATATTTAAAAGGTTTCATAACTGAAAGTTTCATCGTGACTGTCATAGTTGCCAGCGTTTTACGAGTACTTTTAAAGTTCTTTCGCTTCGCGTGAAATAAATATTAGACGCAATTTGAGTAATTTATACTTCCCTGAGCGCACGCCAGAGAACAGTAAGATATAATTACATAAAACATTTCTATCAAGCCAAGCGAAATGCGGTTGTTCAATCTCTCCTTTGATACAGCCTCAGTGTGTGGACATTGCTTTACTAATGCCTAACAGGCATTGCCAATAATCATCCTGGTAAACGTATTAATCGATGCCATGCTGCGTCTAACTGCGGCATCCGCGCCACTTCGATGACTATCGATGACGATGAGACTGATATGGAATCAATAACGTCCCTGATGGCCAATCCATAAAATAGAACTTCGTATCGAATAGCTTTGAACACGTGAATTCTAAGCTTCCTCCAACTTCTCCGTCTCTGTCTCTCTCTCTATCTCTCTAGTATAGTGTTTAGAGCCAGACAGCTGTAACTAATAAGTACTAGTCGATATTGTCCCGAGAGGTTCAAATTAGTCAAATTAATCCAACTTCCTAATAGGACACGATGACTTACGGTCGATACTGCTAGTGATAGCTGTATATGTATAAGCTGGTAATTGTACGTATCGTTTGATGATTGCGCGATGCATTTCTTGAGGAAACTTCGAATTACGGAAATTATTCTTATCATTTTTTTTTATTGAATTAAAAAATTCTCTATGGTAATGGTACTGTTGGGTGAAGTTGCACGAAAGAGAAACAAAGTTGCGGCAACTGATTAAAATTTTCAGTGTTAGCGATAATTCGGATTTATCAGTTGGGTAGCTATAAAATCACCGGTTAAAAGGAGTGGTAAAGCGACGAATAAAAAGCGAGGGAACGATTATAATGTGAATGGTGGTTTTGAGAGGAAAAAAGGGTTCGCGATAAGAAAGAAATAAAGGGGGAAAGTTTGTAGATGCGCGGGTCGTGTTTTAATTTCTACCGGTGGATAAAGCGATTCAGAATCAAAGCGATTTGGATGCTAATGTTTGCGTAAAAAGTGTATTAGTGTCCCCGGTGAATGCATGCGTTGAATTTTTATTCGACTCCGGAACGAACATTATATCGACTGAATTATACGAGATTGTTCCTTCAACAAACTTAAACGGAATTAATATAAACATATTGAATTATTTTGAAATAACAACATTGAGATAGTGATTTTACATTTTGTAATAATTGCATTTACGTCAGATATAATGTGAAATATCAATGAAATTAATTCCTCGAATAATTAACAATTCATTGTGTAACAAAAACAAGATTCATTTTCCCTATCTCGCGCTGTACTTGGAGTTACACACTCGCTCGAGAATATCAAGATATTCGAACGCTTTAAAATTTTATTTTTGAATTTAATACAGAAATTGAATACAAAATTGTAATCGATCAATCAAATATTACGTTTCGTACAAAAAAAAAAAAAAAGAAGAAGCAAAAAATCCCCTAATATGTAGATGCTTCTGAACGATGGTGTTAATTCTCACCTAGTGTAATTGCCGTGCAAAGATTCTTGCTTGTGGGAACGTCTGAAATGCTCGTAATTGCAAGCTCGTAACGGTATCGCGAGAGAGTGCAGTCGCGAAATTAATTATAAAACGATGCACCAACCAGTCTCGCGGTTAGACAGAGTTTCCTGTGTAGGAAAATTCTATGATGAGTAACGTACCATGGGCAACAATTTATTTTATTAATTGCCCCATGCAAGTTCGTCAGCGTGGAAAATAAATCTCGTTAGAATATCTTGGGAGATGTTGTGACTTTTAATAAAAGTACAATTAAGTTACCTCGCGCTTATATATATATATTAGATTAATATATTATTAAGGGGAAATAACGTTGATTTCTAACGACTTCAATTGACTTACCGTTCACCATTGATCTAAATTTCTAATTGTTTAGGTAGAGAGAGATACAATTAATATAAATAAATATCTAGCTAGTCTAGTCATAAGATTAATATAATCTCAATTGTAACACGTTCGTAATTTTTTTTAAAGTTATTTCCACTTCTCTGGAAGGAAAGTTTCTACTATTTAAGTTTCCAAATCTTGTCTGCTTAGTTAAGGCAGAAGTGTAGAAAAGGGTCGAGGGTCGGACGTGAAACGTAAACGTAAGCGGATCTGTCTGCTGTCAAAACAGAAACCCATTGAAAAGAGTTGTTTGAACGAGTGTGCACTGAGTAATGCATCGTGGTGTGAATAATTGAAGTGGAGTGTCGGCAAACCTACATCGTCTCAAAAATTGAATTTATATTCTTTTCTCTGAAATGTTATTTTCCTTACGTTGTGATGAAACACTTTCTGTTCGCCGAGAGATATGTCGGTAAATATTCTGACTTCAACTCCTGAAAAATCTGGATACAGGGAAGAAAGATGTTATTTTGTTAACAATTACAGTATACAACAAATATAATTGATATAATTTAACTTTTTTGAATGTAATAATTTTCAAATATAAGTAACTTAAGAGAATGCCCTGCATCACATTCATTAACGTTTAAATTTTTACGCTATGCAATTAACGTTTACCGTTAAATTATTTCCTCGCGAAACTGAAAAACAGCGCAGCTTACAGTGTATTTTCTTCGTTTCGTTTCATAATCTTGAATTTATTGTACTCGTTTAGAAGAAAACATTTCATGTGTAAGTATTCAGAGAATTTGCTACTTTGACGCAGAACACGGAGTTAACTCAGCAGTGTCGAGGATATTTTGAATAATAGAGATTGAAGCGGAAAAAGATACATTAAGACAGAAATAATCAAATTAGGGAATAGATAAAACATCAGTAGAACAAAATACAAACAAATAGTAAAAATCGAAGAAAAATATATGGATGCGAAAAACATTTTGTTTCGTTATTGAAAAGAAAGAATCACTTGAAAAAATTTATTTTCCCCAAGTTATATATTCTTTTACAGATTTTACAGTTCGAAGCTACAGATTTTATATAAATATTTTCTATATGTTGAATGTTACGATATTTTCGCAGATCACCGTACTTTCTTATATTCGAAAGACCGATGAAGCACAGAGTAACAATCTGCTTACCTAACTGACCAAATTCGCATAAATCCCGGATTATGTCCAAATTCAAAATGTACTGATAGAATTCATCATTGGTCAAGGCTGCAGCTGCAGACCCTCAAGTTAAACTCAGAGCTATCACCGGCTTACATGCAGCGCTTCTTGTTTATCTTGCAGGTGTCCTGGATGCGTAAAAGGGACATGCATATCCTGAGCGCCGGCATCCTGATGTACACCTCGGACCTGAGGTTTCAAGTGATCCATCCGGAGAAGTCTGAAAACTGGACGCTGCAAATCAAGTCGCCTCAGGAACGAGACTCCGGGGTTTACGAGTGCCAGGTCAGCACCGAGCCAAAGATGTCGTTGAACTACAGCCTCAACGTGGTCGGTGAGTGAATTCTGAATAATTCAGGCGGTCACACAAGTCGCTTAGCTCGCGTCGTTTTTCATTTCCCAGCGAAATCCGGCCGATTCACCCGGGCCATCCTCCATTTTCTATCATGGTAGAACCCGTGCTCGGTTGTGTCGCGGATTACCGTAGCCTGAATTTTTAAACCGATCAATTTGTGGATCGTTACCGACGTTTATTGTTTGCGACAATATTCGACAGCAGGCTTTTCAGATTGTGTATTTTTGCCCCGTGGCGAAAGTGTTGTCACGGAGCTTCGAAGATTCAACGTTACAATCGTTCACGTTTCTTCTCTTTGCTGGTCAGATTTTTCTTTAAATATTTGAACAATTATTTGGTTGACAAGTTATGGTGCAAGCAAATGTTAAGTATCGGAACAATCGGACTTTTAATTCTGATTAAATTGTCATTTACAAACACTATGTTACAGCTTTAAAATTTAATCCGTTTGAAATTTAATCATTGCAAATTGATTGCGGACATTTATGCAAATTCATATTTTTGAAACGCGAAGGTAGAAGCAAATATGGAATAAATAATTGATATATTTTAATTGTTCGTTTAAAATCTGATCGACAGTGTATTAAAATTTACTACATGTGATTAATGTTTCAACCAGGTTTCACTCATTTTCGTTTAAATATCGCTTATTATATTAAATACGCTTATCAGACGAGGAGAATCTTTTTTTTATTCAAATGAATATTTTTCTTTCTACAAAGCTTAAAGTAAGCTAAATTCTCAAACCTCACGATAGCACTGCTAGTCTACAGAAACTACTTCAAACGACCGAACTTCCTTGTGGGGAAACTCACCTAGCTAAGTATATACTTGGCATTCGTTTAAATATTAAACTGCGCGGAGATATCTAATTCAGCGGAATCAGATAACAAGTTTTTCGCCGCTTAGTTCTCGCTTACACAACCCTCTTCACGAAACATTAGGGATGGAATGACAACGATAAATCGGAGTTCTCGTTTCGTCTTCCTGTTTCCGATGTCTCGCGGCTGCGAAATAAAATGCGAAGCCAGAAATAAGTTATCCCCGCTATCGGAAGCCAGAGTTAAGGCTAGCTATAAACAAGCTAACTTGGTTCCGTGTATTCCGGAAGGCTTTCATATTGGCATAACTGCCTCACCGGCAACTTAATCTTTTGCAGTTCAATAACTTTGCAACTTGCAGTCTTGATTCTCGTAAACTTTCGAACCGGGCTGCCCAATCGGTTTTCTGCGAAATTAAAAGCGCTCTGCGCAGATATATTTCATTATACCACACAAAGTACGCTAAACTAACAGTATTCAAAATCTCTTCGTACGATCCTTGTCCACGGTTCAAATCCTTAAATGCTTGTATCTCTCTCGGTTCGCTAGCTCCAACAACAAAAATTAATTTCATTCCTCACTGATTTTATGACCTCGTTATATCATACTCCGTACTACCTACACAATCTCGCGTTCTATCACATGATCCCTTGCAAAGAACGTCGGAATGCAGCCAGAAAGAAACCTATACAAGATTCCGCCGCACGGATGGCACGGTAAAAACATCTCAAACACGAATCCCGACTTACGCGGCAAGCAAAAAGCCACGATAGTCGCGACAAACCATGAAGAATCGTCCCACATAAAAAAAGGACAATAAAAAAACATGGAAAGGAAAAACGAGAGGAAAGGCCGATTTTCCAAATTCTCGTGTCAGGTCAGTCCTATCGCGATTCACATGCGGTGGCAATGGAGAAAGGAGCGGAGCGAATTTATCTAGCTTGCCTGAACAACAGGGCGAATGCAGACTCGCGGAGACAAGCGTTGACACTCAAATCTTGGCGAGATAACGGGGAAACAGAGGGCTGAGAAATCGCGAAAGAACGGAACGACGAAGGGAAAGGGACCGGGAAGACGCGTTCATGGGTCGTATTCCGATGGAAACGAACTCGGATGGGGTGGTGGCTGCTCGATAAGCTGCTTGATGGAAACGCCTTAGCCAAATGATTGCCTTTGGCCGTGTAAAATCGCGGAGTCATGCGTACCTGCACGCCTAATACAGGTACAATTCGTGCTCGTTCTTCTGGTGTAGCCGGGCGAAAAAAGTTGGCGCGAAATAAATCGCCTTTCTTCTGGCTGCTTCGTCGAAGTCGTAAAGCATGGACTCGATGGCGAAATCAATTTTACAAATCCGTCGCGCAAAAACGCACGTCTCGAAACTTTACGCGTGCACCCCGTAGGCGAGAGATTTGTTGGCCTCGGGGCTGGGTTGCGAGTTCGTTGCCCCTCGATAGAGCGTGTTTTAGTTGGGTTAACAGCCGACGTCTGTCGCGGCGATAAGTTATAAGGGATTTGCCGGGACCTTTAGCTGAATCTGAAAAATTCGTCAGGTCTTGCGTTTGGTTTTATCATTGTTGTCTTTTAATTTGATAACGTTTAATTTTAAGTGACGTTGCAACACCTTTCAAGTTGTTTTATAAAATTTATCGTATCTAACGAACTGATGGAAGAAACGTACATTTTATTATCTAACTAAATGACATAATTTGAAAATTATTTAATATTAATATTACATATATGTTATAGAATAAAAAGTGATTTTGTACGGATTGAATGATATTGTGTGGTGTACTCTGTATAAAAATGTATATCTATATTTCTTATATCTTATTCGATTTATTATCATACTAGTGATAATTACATTATTACACTGTGGTTAATCAGCGACTTTATAAAAATTATAATATCTTTTGATTTTTATTTGTCTGCGTAATTAATTGAACGAAAAAAAGGAGATCGACTATAAAGATTTAACGTAGACACTTAAAACATTGTTGAGTTTAATAATTCGTTGCTGAAAATTTAGTCGAAGTATGTTTAATTGAAACTGATAATTTAAGAAAATGATAGAACGATAACAGATAAATCCATGACTGGAATTATCAAGCTTGTTTGAAATGTAGTACGAGAAACGACAATTTCATAATATTTCATTGGAGATGTCAGGAAAAAAAATATTTTATTGGAGTTGTGGAACATCGCACGTTTGGAGTCAAGTTATATTACGATATAAAATTGTAATCAATTCTTTTACAAAAGGACGACTATTAAATATATATTAAAATGTAAATGCATTTAAAAATGCAATTTAAAAATCACGTTGTCCATCACGAATTGCTTTCTCTGCATTTACAAATTCACAATTTAATGCAATCACAATAACCAGAGCATGACCATTAAAAATGCGAAATGGTTACATTAAAAAATAATATATTAGAATTTTATTATATATACCTTTTGAAACCATCGAACTTTACTTTAAGGTAACCCACAATCTATCCTTATGGGGAAATTTCATACTGCATGACCTATTTTCTCCCAAGCCACTCAAGCACTTTTAATCAAATTTCCACTGAGTACTCTATTAATAGTGCTAAATAAATTAAATACTCGCTTTCTTCAGAAATCGTATAGAAAACAGATTAAACGATGGATAAAGAATTGTTCAGAAACTGATGAACAATAATCGTCTTTTTTTCTAGTGTAGGTATTATTCCATATATTTAACAATTTGTTAAAAATTGGAAATTAAATTTGTTAGAAAGTATTTACACCAAATTCTACGTAACATTATTCTACGTGAAAATATATTTATTTTTTTTTTTTATTATATATTATAGCCACTTCATATTCAGTGTGCTTCAAAGTATAGAAAATCTATTTTTAAATGATTGTGTAAAAAAATTATAGAAAAAACATGGAAATAATACTTTTTATAGCGCATTTAATATCGCACTAAATTATCAAATATCACTTGCGAAGTAAGAGAACAAATTTTGCTAACAATTTTTCAAAACGAATAACCAACGACCTTAAAAATTATAAACTCTATAGCACTTTTCGCAGCGTCCGTTTTCTTCCACTCCGCCATTTGAAACCAGGATCCTCTGCAATTAATTTACATCTTCGTAACCTCCTGGGAAGGAGTTTGAAAACGAGAACAGTCACCAATCGCTTAATCTTCGGTGAAATATTCCTCTTCGTTGACGTTGCACCGATGTTGATCTAAACGAGTGCAATAAAACATTTACCTCTGACACGATTTTGAACCATTTGTTTAGTCACCCGTGTACTTAGCAATTAAATCTTTAACCACGCGAGTATTATTTTTTGTACCAACGTAAACAATCACGTTTCCTCGTATTTCTAAAATTATTTTCTTTCATTCACTTCATACCTCGGGCTTTGAATTTTATTAAGAACTAAAAACAAAATTGTGCACCTTTCAGCGGTTAGGTCGCGAGAAATTGCACCCTATGAGGTTAATCAACTGCGGTAAAATAAATTCAGTTGCTTTACTCACGTAATTCGATGATATATTCGTATCGGTTTCTTGTATCGGTAGAATCTTAAAGGGAAACTGCCGGCCTAGAACCAGCGTTCTAGGTCGAATCGATATGAGCAGTGGCCGGATATCGGACAGCTAATAGTAGCGGGGTGGAATTTCTGTAATTAATAGCGTGAGGATAATAAGACGATACAAATTTTTCATTGTTCGAAAGTTTGGAATGGTTTTGGAGAAGATCGAGATAATTTTTCGAAGGAATGAAGTAGGCGTCGAAAGAAAAAAGAATCGAGTTAGCAACAAGATAGAAGATAGCGACGATCGATAGGGAAATGAATTTACGTGTTTCTAATATATAAAACGCAAATGCACCAAATAATTTTCTGTTACGTAATATTCTGTGACGACCACAAATAGAAATTATTACAAGTCACATTTTTCGTCTTCCTTGGAAATGCAATAATTATAAATACACTATTTTTCTTATCACATCCTTAATAACTGATTTATTAACTTTTCAACTTTTAATGTTTCTTCTTAACTGTCCCCAATACTGAGACAAGTGTTTATTTGAACGTTTCATTGTTTGACAAAAATTCACAATGAAAACGTTACTGAGTTTTCGGGCAATCCAATAAAAGTCCCAGAGAAATCCAATAGAGGTTCGTACAAATCCCAAGATGTAGCAAATATTTTCGTCCATATCCTCGACCACAGATTCTTCAGATTTTCATATATGAAAAGTAGACAAAATAGGAAATCCTCCATTATTTAGTACTATCAAATACATTTTATGCACAAGACGTTCTAATAAACTTTCCCCGGAAGGCCGTCCCATCAATGAGGATTCAACGGGGATTCAAGATTATTCTCTATCCGACTGATCCTGCGCTAACCTCGAGAATCTCACTCTATTCAGAGTTCAACGAAACCTTCCCCAAAAATCCACTAATCTACCCTTGCATCTACACGCTCCACTGACCGCGAAATAGCTCATCCATCTAATCAAGCATGAGGAAAAACGCACGATGCCTTTCTAGATGAATCGATGTTCCTCAATTTGCTTGTTACTCTTCGTCTTCTGCCTGAAATTACCTACCTGTTAGCTGGCAATATTATACTCGTATATGTTGTAAACGACCATTGTATTTACAGCAGTAAATATCTTCATTTTCCAACGAAGTGGTCTTTCTATCGAGTTCTAAGTTACAATACGATCGAGAAGTCTAGTTGCATCTAAATCTTTCCGAAATTCAAGTTACGTAACCGAAACGTTGTTGTTTGTATACTCGTCGTTGCAAGTCTTCGCGGTATTTGAATAAAAGCATCGAGTGGTGACGTCGATTGATGTATTGACATTTAGGGCTGGTTCGAACGTTCCACCCTCCTCGAAAAAACCACAGGACAGGTACAGTGAACAGAAAAAAATGGTAGGCATCTGAATTGTCCGTTGGACGTTAAAATCTATGTCTCACGCGGATACGCTCAATTCGGAAAGCGTAAAATCTGAAAACGTTGATTAATCTTTGGCTTCAGATTTCCCCACTTTTTTCAAAAATTTACTTTTCCTAATCACGTTATTCTTCTAGCAGATATGCGTGTGTACGTGCATAAATTGCGAACAGGTGTAACATTGTGACATAATTGCAAAGATGTCGTTCGTTCGCATCGATCCTTAAACCTATAATTTTGCCTGGTGTCGCAGCGGCTTTAACAGCTTAATAGCTAAAATATACGTTCTCAGCACGATCCGTAGACTGTTCTACAACCCCTTTCTCTTCGCTAGCAAGCATCATGGTTGCAGTGGCGCGTGCATAATGTCCAAAGGATGCTCTCAGCAGCGAGTTCTGCACTGGATCGCAGCGAACCTTGTTTTGGTTTTGCCCAGCCGCGCTGACAACGTTATTGTTTGCCAAATCCGCGCCAGTTAATTAGCATTTTCATCGGGTTGTCAGGCCACGCTGCCGATGACGCGGCACCGTTCGAGACACGCCGGTTTAATGGTTTCCGGTCAGTGTACAGTGATATCGGTTCCGATCGTAACCCAGTGCAAGATATTTTAGCGACGCGGCAAGGGTGGAAAAGCGTAAAATTACCTACTTTTAGTGCGACAGTGACTACAGGGATACGAACTGTACAGGATGACGCAGTCAAAAAGGATCATTTAATATTAAATATTTGTCTTGTTTTCTGTCGTATGCAAGAAAAAGCTTCTCGGTAAAATAAAAGGTACATCTTAAACGACATTTTTCTAAATAATTTGCTATATTTATTTTTCGACTCTTTTAATTCCGGTAACTTTGTCCCGAAAAGGCAAATATTTAGCTGATACCATTCAGCTGGGCCACCGTGTATAAGGCAAAAAGGTGGGTGATGTTTGGATATGTTAATTAAGACAGAGGAAATTAGGAAGTATCTGGTTAAATGATCGCGTGGATATCAAAGTAGGAAAAAAATTTCTCTTTTCTCTACGTAATATAATTATTGTATAACGTTAATTCACGTGTGAATCTCGCGTGGAGATATTTTGCACGTGTCAAGATCAATTTCATTTTTTTTTTTTTTTTTTTTTTTTTTTTTTAGTAGGATCACGCACTGCTTTTAAATTTTACGATTAATGATTATTTAATTGGTATGTTAAGAAAAGCTATTAAAATAGTTGTATTTGGGAATGATTAATTCGAATGATAGCATAGGGTTAGGGAGAGGGAGAAGGGAAATATTAAATTTTTTCTTTCATTTTTAAGCGTCGCTGAGCTTGTGTTTTATTGCGTTTCATATAGTCCATGGAAATGGAAAATAAAAATATATATGTAATTGCTACTTGCAAAAACGAATTAAGAGTCATTTTTGTTATTTAAACAGATATGATTTATCATGTGTACAAAAATTTTGTTTTGCACGTTTTTTCCTATTAATTGCCATTTACAAATATATATGTACTCAATTTATTTGGAAAACTGCGCCACTTCCACAGAATTCAGCCATGTTAAAATATTGATACGAATAATTGCTGCATGAACTTGATCGAAAATGTTTGATAAAACGAAACGAAATGAAGTTCGTTGAGAAAAACAGGAGAAATTTATGGCCGAAAATTATGTTTTCTTATTCGACCGTGCTTTATTCAAAAAATAGTAAATCACGAGTGAAACATATTTTTTCATAACCGAGTAATTTTCAAGCGCTCGCCGACATTCTGTTCCATGATAAAAAACGAATAATGCAAATGTATCTGTTTCCTCTGCCTTCATTTTTTTATGTTATTTTCGAAACACTAGAAATTGAAATCATATGACTTCTGGATATTTTTTTCCTTCCGAACGCTACAGATTTCCTTCATTTTTATGGACATTGGATAACAATTCTTGATCTTGCGTTATTATATCAATAAGGTGATTATTTTTGATTTCGAATAAAAATTGTCCAACCTTGCTTCGACGCTTCTCCACACGAACACCTTACTTAGCCGACTATCTTTAATATTATACTATTTTTCACGTCTATTAACAATCTTAAAATTCCATGCACGCATTAATCGATCGTGGGTGAACTAGTAATGAGGTGGTAGTTGGCGTGGTATAGAATTTCGTTCGTATATATACCAGTAATTTATTTACGAGACGGCACATCGAATAGGCAGGCATTACAGCATGATTCCGCTATAAATGAATATTGGTTAGCCGAGCATAACATCGCGATCAATTATGCAATCTGACGAGCCGGTACCGACACGAAATTACCCCGTTGCTCGATTCGAGGTGAATTAACAATATTTTCCATCCCCGAAAATCGTTCAACTTTCCACAGCTCCATTTCTCGAAACGATTACTCCTACTGTGGTCTACGTGACATAGCAGCCGGATACCAATAATTAATCATTTTTCACCTATCGGCCAGATACTTCGTGACATAATGACGTTGTGCTACATTTCGATCGGATATCATTGCATACAGCATGAGCCATGTAAATGGTATTGTCTAAACACGAGCTCTGTCCGGAAACAATTTCACCAGTGGATACATCTTTCTACCTAAATATGCTGTTGTAAAAAACAGTAATTCTGAAAAAAGATCGATATATTCAAATCTACATCCTGACAATTTTTTTGGAAAAATAAACATACTATATATTAAGGCAATCGTGAGTTCGATACCAGTCGAGATAAGAACACGGTATTCTTGCGACTTCGTCATATTCTTTTTACTCGCTATATCCATTAGCGGATTATTGAATACAGTATCTGCTTAAGAACTTTATTTCTACCGTCTGAAAAAGCAGGAATTTTTGTAATAAGAAGCAGATAATTCTGGGAAAGACTTTTACGCGATAAAAAGATTGCACGAAGATACAGAAAAAGGATTGTAATACCAAGAAACTTAGTGCAAGAACATTGGCAAAAGATGCTGTAGCAGTAAAGAAAGTGGCTGTAGTAGTAGTGCAGGCACGCCAAAGACGGGATTGTAGCAATTGAAAAAGTAGCGTAGGTACACTAGGGAAAGGATTCTAGCAATAAGAAAAGACACAATGAGACCCAAAGAGATTCTAGTAAGAAAAAGGTAAAAAGTGGTACAGGGACGCCAAGAAAAATTACAGGGCGCAAGGGAAGGAAAACTTGCGACAAGTGAAAATATGGCAAAGAAAAACCAATGTGATCCTTAAACGAAACAGATTTCCAAACGCGTTCAACTAACCTAAGTTTCTATTCTAAATAGAATTTATTAAAGATATGCAGTAGCTCGGAAAAGTATTCGAGGGTCCTTCGAAACAGGATAACTTTCTCAAAACTGGACCAAACGACTCGAATTTTTCCGAGAGGTTGGTTGACTAGATAAAGTTTTCAATATGTATATAGCTGACATAACTCTTGAAAATGCGCTGTTTCAATTTTCATTACGCGTTCAGATAAAAGAGTTGTAAAAGGTGTCGTTTATTATTTTCTTCGCGATTGCAATCAATTGCATTTTTCTCGAAACTTTTTCACACATTTTCTAGTCAACTAATCCATTCTGACCTACCAAAAAAAAAAAACAAGTGGTTTGGTCCAATTTTAAAAAAGTTATTCCCTTTCGAAGAGCGTTTGAATATTTTCATTGCTCGCTGTAAAAATTACAGCTTTATTTGAAATGGGATTACATAAATATAGAATATTATATTATATAAATATAGAATAAATATTAAATAAATATAAATTATTTATATACTTGCGAACGCAATTAATTCTACAATGAAAAGTCTTGTTTAAACAAACATGACACTTTTTCGAAATATACGACAAGTTTTGTGGATAGCTGTAAGCAATATTTAATTTCTAGGTTGAGAAATTTCATTCTACGAAATTATAGATCTGAAGTCCATGATTTCGGCACTGGCTCGCTTCCAGACTGAATCTTGAAGGACCGGCTACGAGCGAACTCGAAGACAAGGATGAGGACAGGGAGGAACCAGATCCGTTGAAGGGATGTCCTCTCTGTGCTGGATAATTTCCTACCTCTTCAAACTTACTCTGAAATAATTCGGGGGAAAATGGAGAGTATCACTAACCGTCTCTAATAACAAGGAATATTTTACCGGCTCAGCCTTCTTACCACATTCTCGATGTTTTCATCAACTCGCACCGAGGAGGACGAAAGATTGCGAAACGTAATTTTCTTTGATTAAATTGCATGTCGCGTCGGTCGATTCTCTCATAGCGTAATTTCGCTCGCAGAAAGTATCGTTGATTTTTGGTTCTTTAACTCGAAGTTGATCGGTCCATATGACCTTCTTGGGCTTATAGAAGCTACACGTGACCGTTTTCTTTGTATTGTGGAGAAGACATTTAAATTAGTTGTGTGATCTTTATTCGTATTTATTTTTGCAATGTTTGCAAGATTGGCAGAGTCTCCTTTTGCGTTACAGTTACGCGTATTGTTTCAATTAATTGGTCGAAAGTAATATACCTTTCGTAATTTTTCTTTCCTTCTGACAAAGTGGATAATTGTTTAATCTGAAAATGAAATATTTTCCCTTTACGTGCACGCGGGCGTAGATCGTAAAGTGTGTGCACTTAACGAAATCTGATAGCCGAGTATAAATAAAAGCGCAGTTGAGAAACGTGTGTAAGTAGATCCCTTTTTATTTTAATGGGTTTCTGGAATGCGAGACTCTTACGGAGATTGAATTAAATTTCACTTTTCCTGTGCTATGTTTAATTTAAAATTATTGTGCAATGGTAACATTGGCCATAATGCCGACTGTCCACCGTCTTATTTACGATCGCGTCGTGCCTCTCGCGTTTCAGCCTTTTTCTGCCTGCACGTTCTAACGAAAATAATTTATACCAACGCTAATTAAAATTCCAAATAAAGTGGTTATCAATGAAACAAAATTTGACTAATAAATACGAAGAAGCAGAGCAAGTTGCAATTTTTTTTCTTTTTTATTGTATTCAACAACACTAAATGCGATGAACGGTTTAGAAATTTAAACAGAGGATACATTTTTCTATCCAAGTTCCACGTTGTAAATTGTATTTACGAAAATACGAATTTACATAAATATCGGCAGTCTACTTATGAATGATAAACAGCGTGGATCTTGACGAAATCGCAAAAGTTGCGCAACAGCGTCGAAGCAATGGTAAGTGATTATTAGGCGCTTGACATTGTTCATGCAATTAAGTCTCATTGTCGCGATTGGTCACACTTGGTTACAATATGGGACTGAATGACACGCGTTAACGCACTGACGGCTTAATTGGTTTCACCCTGCACCCCTTTCTGATCTGCCACCCACGCCACACAACGGTCGCGTTAGCATTGTTGCAACGCAGCACAGGAGGCTACAAATCAATTGCGAAATTCGCGGTAATCACGCGAGAATAATGGTGTTCGTTCTTCGAGATCGATGTGGCAACGATTTAACCGGAAACCGACGGGTCCACCGCGAGAAATCCCGTCCCATTCCAAATCGAACCTTCGTTTAACTTCGTGTTCTATTATCTATAATGACACAAAACATTTCGAACAATTTTAAAACAATACAATAAATTTAAGTGATTTTTTGTTGTTGATAAATTTAGTCAAAATTTATCTTGATTAAATAAAGAATAATTTTAATAAAGAGACATATGTATATAAAAATATCTTTCCTCGTTATGTATTAAAATTATCTTGCACTCATAATTTGCGATAGTTTAACATACCTAACATACTCAAACTTCAACATATCGAAGCTCCAAGTTAACATAACAAGCTCGTGCTTGTTTCTTACGAACACGTTTCCTCCATGTAATCAACGATCAGCGAGAATGTCCCCTTATTATCGCACGAAAACGCGACGATTTACGATTTCAAGAACTCTATCCACCTATCGATTCTCGATACCGAGCATCCACAATATGCGACAATAACCAGCGATTCGCGGAGCGTGACGCGTGTGCGCAAAACCGCCATTAAGCGTATGAAAATCGGGACCGAAATCGTATCCGACGTTAACGATAAGGCTCGATAACAGGCGGCGCGTGCTATTAAACAATTTTATTCGCGGTTCGGCCTGGTAACACTGCGTTTCGTGGTGCAACGTCACCTAAATCTCCGCATGGTGAAATATCGCGACGCACCCTGACGGAATAAACATCTACGCGGCCTCGCATGCAAATTTATCACGGGTTGGCTCAAGCCTTATTTGTCACTCATCCGTGTCCCTGGTAATCGTGTTTCGCGATCATAAATTTTAATTTCTCCGCCGGCGAAAACGGAACAACGAGATGCGGCTTGGTTCCTTTGCTGGTGAATAGCCGCATAGATCAGAGCTGTTCGCCGGCCCGCCGACGACAATAGCGGACATCCGGTTCCTCTGCGGCGATCCCGAAACGCCTTAAGTTCCGCTCGAACGATTATTTGTCTTTCGTGTGGCTTTCGCTCTATCGTTTCCCTCGTTCTGATGCTTTGATTAATTCTTGATACCTCGTGCACCACAAAGCCTATTAACACTTTGACTGCCACGCCGAAATCACATGTTTCGCTCATTATTCGCTTTATTATTCAAAGCTACAATGGCAAAATAATAATAAATTGATGATGTAAGACAACATTCTTCCCCAGTGGACCGTTTATTTTATTGGTGATCACCCGTGACCACCATGATGCTTTGGTATCAGTTGATAGCGACATATTATAACAAGGCTCCGTTTATTTCAACAAACCATTCACATTCGTTAGTACGTCGTAAGCAAAACGTCCAGAATATATTGTTGAAACGTGTAAAAGATATTAGTAAACGGCATTTGCTCATTCTATATATAATAGTAAAGTATGTTCACACTTCTAACTTCAATTATATGATTATAAAGCAGCATTTACGATTACTTTCTAAGCTGTGTTTATAATAATATTCGTAGATTACTCCTCAAAGATATGAATGCGAACACAGTGCACCGTTAGATGCAAGATTTGTTCTCATTTTTTTTTTTTTTTTTTATTGATGTTCTAATAAAAATGTTTAATTGTTCAATGGGACACTTTTTTATTTCAAAGTATCTTCTACTTATCGGGTTATATTCAAAATGCCCTAACTGTCAATTTTCATGCAATTTTTACAATTGTAAGAAGTTCAAGCGTTCCGGTCACCAATGACCACCATGGCGTCACAGGAGAAACCGTGGCCGGCCATATATGACCAACGTGGCAGTCAAAGTGTTAACATAGACGGTCAATGACGACGGTATTCGATGACGTTGACTGTACGTACCTATGTGGATTAATATAAACATGTACATAGATCCATTAAAAAAAATGCTGGTAATCGTGAAATATCCTTGATCCCTTCGTGTACAAAATATTCAATTTGGTTGTTATATGATTATTGTACATGTACAGTTATAAACGAAAAGTTATGAACCCTAGAATAATTTAAACTTTCTTAAAAACATTTTTTGTATTGCCAATATTTCCGATAATATTCAGCTGTCGTAGTTTACGTGCCTCACCTTCTGTAGTATATTATTTCAACTAGTGTTCTATCAAAGTCTGTCACGTCACCTGAAATTGTAGTTTCACGTCACATTTCCAACTGACTCAATCTACCAAAACTAATAAATAGCAGGAAACTAGCTTCATGTCATATAATATATGTAACTAGCGTACAGATCATTGTGGATGATGGGAACTCGAACGTAAGTTTAAATATGCGACACTATCTAGTGTAGTAATTTAGTAGCTTGGTATAAGAATAAAAGTATCAATAGCTTTTTATTGTGAATGTATATTTTAAATACCTGTAATAGCTACGGTATACGTAACTTGTGAACAATTCACGATAAAATTCTTTCACTACAATACTTTAAAGATTCTGTAACAACTCTCCAAGGAGCTGATCCTGTACACGAATTTTCTACGGTATACTCCTTGAACTCTTACATTTTTTTCTCTCTTTTGCCTTATTTCTCTATCCCTTTTACTCAATTTAGCCAATCTCTGTAGACATTCGACTACGTGCAGCTAGAATCTTGAACGATCACGTACTTTTTCTTTCTTATCTTTAACCCTCGAAATTGTCTCGCTGTCTATAAACATTCACGCGAAACTTTCCAGCGAATTGTGAGCTATCAACAAGATAATATCAAACAAACCCAATTTTGTCTGGGTTTTTACGTTTTGCAACAACAGCAACGTAATAGCGCCGAAGTGCATAAATATTTTTAGTACGTAAATAACGCATGTATTTTAAGGTATTTCATTTTGAGATGAAATATTAGCTGCTTTTATCATTTTTGGAATATATAGAGAATATCCGGATAATAAGAAATAACGAAGCTTGACATGTAAATTAAAATTACACGAGATCATTGAAGTAAGATATCATTTTTGTAGGAAGAGTTATTGAGAAAAAAACACTTTTGTAGCTCATTCATACCGCGTAATTGCTTAATATTTTCACGTTTTTTTTTTCATCTTTAACATCAAAGAGAACTGATTCCATTCGAGAAACATCCTGTTTCCATAGATGAATCTTTAGAAGAACATGATTTAATAAATTAATGAGGCAAATTGAATTTAATTCCTTCTCTTTAGTTTCACGTTCGTTTATTTTCGTACAAGAATTATACAAAATTCCTGAAATGAGTGCAATACCATTTACGAGTGAAATAAAGGAAAAGAAAAAGCTTCCGTCGAAGGCAGTCGATTCGCAAGGAAGTTATTTGTGCTCGTGTCGATGGAAAACTGATCTCCGCGACGTAGAATGGAGTCTTTCCCCGAATAACCAACGGATTTGCTCGCGGAAGCGTCACGTGAACGCGACCGAACCGAATAAATTTTCACTTTAGGAAATTTATGAAGAGAAATCGACGATTCTACCAATCCCAAATCAACTGATGCCTTCAGCATTGACGCTTCATGAGAGAAATTATACCTCGGTGGCTGCAGGATTTTTCAAATAGCGTGAAGTATCCCCGATATTTTGCCACGATATTGCCAATACGACGTGAATAATGCTCCGTAATATTTTTACGTATGTTTCTAGCTGCAAAGAGTCTCTTGGTAAGTTGCATAAATCACAATTCTGAAGTAGTAACTATTGCGTTTCTCGAATAAATCTTAACGTAATGAATTTGGTAAAATTGAATAAACACCTTTATCTGTCAGCGGACAATCTCATTGATACATCACAATAATTGAATTATTTTCCAGCTATTTCCGTTATCGAATTTCATGAAATTTATAGCTTCTTGAATAGTGTCGTACACGTTCGATAATTATAATTAGAAACGAATGAAACTAAAATTCAGTTATAATTCTCGTGACGAAGTTAAACGATAGGAAACATCTGTGTAGTGATCGGAGTAATAGGAGAAATTTGAGGATGCCTAATATCCCGAATCCATCGGTAAGCGGGCGAAAAATGATCTTGGGGGTGACGTACTATCTGCATAAACTACTTCCACCGGTTCAGAGCCATTTAAGGCTCGCTATTATCACGTGAAGCAGGGCGATCGATATGGAACATTATAGATTCACTTGGTCTGCCGAGAGTCTTTAGCAAATAAACCGATCATTTGATTGCAAATAAAATTGTTCGACTCGAGTAGTAATCTCACGTGTTCATCAGGCAGAAAAACAAAGAAATGTCCCTTTTTCCGTTTGATGAAGTGGCCTTCCCTTCTTTTCAGTTTTCCGATAATTGGAAGAATTCCTCGACCGAGCCACTTGCATTATTAACTGCTGCTATCGCATATTTTTGTCACGTCTCGGCGTCGTTACCGAAGCTAATATTCCTGCGAAGAAATAGTCCAGTAATTCGAACGCGATCCCGTTTCACAGAAATTATTTGTTTATCGTTCACGGTGATTATAATATATAGACGAATGTTGAAATTTAATTCGGTTTAATAAGCTTCCGGAACAGAGTTTATTCGTATAAACATTGCATAGATGTTTCTAGGTTCTTTTGTTGCTTCCATTTCAGACATCGCGACTGGCTGATTCGTTTCGTGATTTTTGTCCACTATTTGTCGATTATTTAGATCCAAATTTTATGGATTTCTTCGTAGCGATGTCAATTGAAGTTTCATCTCTAAACGTAAAAATGATAAGATCATTATTGTTATTATAATATAAATTCATCTTTCGAACACTCGGCCGGACCTTTTTCTGTCTTTATCTTCCGTTCAATTTCACCGTCAAATTTGTTTCGTAAAAATTTGACCAAATTTTCAGAATGATCAGACAAACTGTGACTTTTCGTTCGACTTTTGGAGTTTGGCTGTCAGTAGCAAACATGTATAAAATGGCAGTTGTACACAAGGTTTCTGGCGGGGATCGATATTTTCAGCAGGGTGGGCAAGATTCGAAGATTAAAATCAACGCGGTTGCCGCGCCGAGCGGAATTTCGAGCATGGCGTTTGCATTAGTCTGATCGGGTAGCCCGACGAATATCGAATTCCCTTTTTCGGCCTGTGGAAACCTTTTCGTTCATCTGGAATTTCGCCAGCGTGCTTATAATTTCGAATGAAATATGATCAACCGGCGTTGATCGATTATTTAAAATCAAGGCGAATCAACACATCTCGCGATTGTATTTCGCGACTAGCCTACCACTTATAACGTAGTGTATAGTGTTACTGAAATACAGAAATGAAATGAATATTCTGAAGATTTTGCAACATTATACCTTTACTTGATACAATTGCAAAATTGTATTGTTTCGGGAACTACATAAATCCACTGAAAGCTCGTAGAAAATTCCATTATTTTTGTTTACCATTTTGTATTTTGTTAAACTCGTCTAGACTTCCATAGAATGTAAAAAAGTTTTAGCAATCAATTTAGGAACATTCATGGCCCGATCATTCCGCGAAAACCATTAAAAATGTCTATTCAAGCCATCGTGTTACGTATAAAAAGCACTCAAACTTTTCTCCTCTCCTATCTAAAAAAAAAAAAAAAAAATACTACTACGTATGAAAAAAATACTGCAAACACCTATACGCATGTCATTTCCAATAGAATTATTTCAAAATGTAAAGCTTCAGTTGCGCTGCTTGAAAAACTTCTTGCATGATTTTCACGATTAATCGATATACCGTTCGTGTGTTTAGAAGTACGCATTCATTTTCAACAGGATTAAATCGTTTATGACGTCCTGTAAAACGTTATTTTCGAGGTGGTAGTAAAATAGTCGGGGCAAGAGTACTGTAACTTATTTTATGCATAAAGGTGTAGCATAGACCATACTACCAAGTAAATGCCAATAAAGATTCGTTCGCAGAGAAAGTTGTTGAAGTGAGCTTTTAAGGTAAGATTTTAATGGAATTAACAAAACGGAGAATTACATACAACAGACACATTTTAAGTCATTTTAAGTTATTTTTGCTTCGTTCTATCTCTATGTACTAACTCAACGAACTGTAAACTGGAATAAAAATTTTGTTCAAAGTATCAAATAAAAAATTAGTAGCCGAGTAAGATGATATATCTATTATTTGTAAAATGAGAAAATCATCTTCGAGATATTTTATTAAAGCAATGCTCAAACTTGGCAGCAATTCTAACAAATTTAATATGTCATTAATTTAATATTCTTCGTATATAGTTTAAAATTGTGTGTCGTCATCATAATAAGAATAAAGCACATTAATTTTCTCTATTGATCGTAACTCGCATGCCACTTTAGTATTCATAAGACTTTACAACCTAAGAAAACAGGATTACGTAAGCTGAGATGAGTCGCAAAAAAGTTATTAACAAACGTTGTAAAAGCGAAATGGCGGTTGATGCTCGTAAACCCGATCTCTTTGAGAATAATACATTTTGCATCTGGTATAAGTTACAATTGCATACCCGCTATATTGAAAAGTGTAAAATTTCGACACACTGTAAGATATTTGTTTGGAAAAACGTAAAATGTTTTAATAGTTAAATAAACAATGAATCAGGAAAAGAGATTAACTGGGTTAAAGAGAATTTTTGAAATTTTTGGTTGATCGATTTTAAATTTATAGTTGGCAAAAGATAATTAACGTGAGATTGGTATAAACGTTGAGAAGTAAAATATATTTTTCTTGGAATACCAATAATTTCATTTCATTTTTTCAAAAACTTGTCTCGTAACTTGCGGGATCAAATTTATCGCTTCTGTTGACATACGTAGATTAAACTCGAGGTTGCGTTTCGTAGGAAAATTCATAAATAGTTTTACAGGAAATAAATTCAGTCAATAACACTTCCCTTTTGCTCCGTAAAATTTATTTACGGTCTCTGACAGAGTCAATCAAAGCCATATAACAAGCATCGAAAAATAATGTAGAATTTTTATTGATGAACATGAAAATTTAGCTCTTCGTTGACGTTAAAGCCAAATAAATTGAAGTTAGATCAATAGCCCAAAAATTAAATTGGATTCCTTCTACCGCGATATTTTTATAACAGAGTTTGGAACTATTTGGGATATATTTTATCTAAATATTCCAAATAATTATTCCTGTACCAAATATTGTCAAATATTAAAACACTCTATTCTTTGTATATTATTCGAGCCCCTGTCTCGATTTCTTCAATTTTACATATAAACTTCACGAATGAAAATCGAATGAAGTTACCTTAGAAATACCAGTACATTTACTCAACACCAAAACCTTTTACGAACAAATTTAATTCCATATTTTTCATTTATTTCTTCATATAACATTACCACTACTCTAGTTACACTGATTGCAACACACGTTTTGTAATAAATAATCAAACTAAATTTTCCTTGCTGTAATATCACCAAATATTCAGAAGGGAAGTTATATTATCGATAACCGATATTATCATATTATTCTCATATTATTGGATTATTAGTAACTCACAATTAGAAGCGAAATAGTAATTTGAACAATGCCTGATGGAATAACCGAGCGAGTAATTGCATATAAATAGAAGGAGCAATAATTATAGGAGGTAGTTTCACCGTAACAAAAGATGCGGTTTCCCATCCACCAGCCATTAGTTTTAGCATATGAAAAGGCATAATAATGGACAATAATCTGCATACAAAAAGAGATGGTAGGTCGGCTTAGAAGTGTTGAACTACGCATCCAACTTGAAATACGTGTAATCGCATACTTGAACGCGTAAATTAACGTGGCCGATCTTCGACTCTTAGTCGTGGTTACGTTAATCCATGCAATCTATTCGCGACACGCCGAAATGCCATATTGATTTACGGATTTGCGGCCACGTGACAAGCGATATTTACAAGACAAATAAATTCAGTTTCGTGAGCCGAGGTTTACCGACCCTTTTGAGACTTAGACACACTTCAAATTGGCATTTATGCTTTAACAAATGAGCAGAGACAGTACATAATACATAGAAGGATCGAAAAATCGGATCAATTTAAATAATAAATAGCGTTGTTCGCTCTTGGATAAATTCCAGGATTTTATTTGTGAAATAAATTGCTTTCAAATAATATATTTATCAAATATTTAATTATCCAAATTGTTGATAACTCGATCGTCTAGCAATGGAAACATTCTTTTTCTTCACGAACTTTAAAAGTCTCTAATAAAATATTATTTATTTTTGAGTATATATATACACTCAATATTTAAAAAAATATTACATCATTAGTTTAAATGTTCGTAAATAATTATTCTTGAGTTACAATATTACCATCTTAAAAATTATTACTTTTCTAGCGAATTGATAATATGTAAATATACGAAATAATCATTATTGTGTTACTTTCAATTATTTAGGAGTTTAATAATCGAACGATGCATAATGCGGTTTAAAAGTGCACACACTGCTACATACAGAGATTATGATATACTAATTAACGTAATTCCTTAGCACCTTCCATTCTCATTTACCTGTTGAAATATTTAGAATCCTTGAATACGCACGCGTTAATGTTTCAACGTACCCTTCTTGCTTGAATTCTACAGCGGAAACAGTAGCCAAAGTTTGATCAGAAAAGTTTCAGGTATCCCATATAATTAGTTATGTAAAACACGATTACCACGTCCTCATGAATCTAATTTTGCAAATGTGATAGTGTGTGTATGTACAGTGTTAAGGAGCCACGGTTTACGAGCTTTGACTTTACGGTAGAAATGAATCAATCGAGACATTTCAGCTAGTTCTCAGTAACCGTGTTAAAATCATCCACAGGGAAATGTGAAGGGTTAATCACCGCAAATAGACATGTTCCATTATTATGTCCCGTATTATTAAATGCTCGCGAATTTGTTTATTTTATTTAATCGGAATTTGTACGTTAAAGTACGTCTACAGAATATTAATTTCACGGTGACTAACTTAACGTGTTTTAGATAATCGTGCTTTATTTCAATTTCGTGATTGTTGCTGCAATAATAGTTATTAAATTTGAAAGTTAATGACGATAAGAATTTTTCCGGTTTAACTCAAACGGATTGAATTTCTAAACGAAGCTTTTATTTCTTTGTAATACACAGATATACTTAATTTCTTCTTACTTAGTCTTTCAGTTTCCCTCCATTTTTACGATTAAAACGCGCAAAAACTCGTAAATTAACATTTTCAAAACATTTGAAATCGCCTGAACAATTTGAGATATCAATTATTTTCAACTTTCCATTGAAAAAATTGCTTTATACACGTGCTGAACTGATCTTACAGTTTGTTCATGATTTTATTTGGAAGAACAGTATGCGGAGCTGGACGATCGCTAATCAGATCGAAATCAACGCAAATTAGGCATTCGATCTCTGATCATGAAAGTTGTGGTCCAGATCCAAGACCTGTTTAATTTATGCGCGATCTTTCGTTTGTTTCCACGAAAATTGGAAACTACGTCACGTCCCTGCGGTACACTGAGCCTTTATTAACCTACCCGATGCATTCTTACGCAGTCTGCATAATCAGATCACGACGACAATAATAACAGCAATTCTAATTGGTTTTGTTTGATTTACCACTGGTATCCTGTTTTCTGTGTATTCGATGGAACATGTAATTTATTTGTATCTCTGATAAATACATGACCGGTCTTTCATCTATTTCGATTATACTAGCGTTCGTGGTTGAAAATTAACAATTTTGTATAACTGACTCTAATTTCAGATGTTTTATTTCTTTTATTTCTTTCAATATTCAACCAGAAATAATACTTTATTCAACCATATACATTTTTCTTAAAAAAAAAAAAAAAAAATTGGTTATCAAAAACACTACGAATTTTTCGAGCAATTCAATACAGCTCGTACGAATAACAATGATAATGCTAATAATAACTAACAATAATGATAACAATACCTCTTCCCATTTATTCGATCGAACGTATCGTAATCTGTATCTGATCTTTGGTTTATTTCGTTCGTTCATCCTCTGGCGAATAATTGGTCCGTTTTTGTGGGCAAATTTGGAAAAAGCTGGTTGTTACTGGGTACGATGGAATTTTTGCTTCGCGTAATAAACGAATGGTCGAGTGGTTCGGTCTTTAAATTGTCGCATCGCTGAAGCCGTTACGGGTTAATATCTTTGAACCAATAAAAAAAGATAAATTCGCAGATTTGCCCGTTTTATTCGTGCGGAAATGGTACACCACTAATGATACACCAGAATGGAGTAATAAAGATTTAGATCTGAGCCTTCTTGCGCGATAACTCACCAATTAATGATGTTAGTGAATTGACAAGTTATACGGGTTGTATGTCGCAGACTATACGATTTTACGACGAATAGAATAACTTGTGAATCATAGAATTTATTTGCAAAATTTTGCAGTAATACTTTCCAGGAAAATACTCTTCGTTTAAAAGCAGATAGGACCATTTTGTAGCCTGTAATAAAAATATTTAGGAAATATGTCGCTATAAGAATTTTTTATTTATCCTATATAATAAGTTTATTGATTGATAGATCTGTTTACAATGGATTAGACAGGAAACGATGGTTACTTAACGTGAACTAAATACAGTAATGTGCTATGACTAAATAGTTAATTCACAACTCACAATTAATAGTCTACAACTCATAACAACTCGGCAACTCAACTCTCGACTCCTCACAGCTCGACTTCTCACCACTGGACACTCAACTCACCACTCGACTCTCAACTCACGACTACTCGACTCCTCACACTTCGACTCTCAACTCACGACTACTCGACTCCTCACACCTCTATTCTCAACTCACGACTATTCGACTCGACTCCTTCCCACTCGACTCTTCGGTAAAACTGCCAGGCTTTTTGGCCTAACGGCACTTAGGCTTCCCGCAATATTGTTTATGATTCACCAGATATTTCTTAGGCCATTTGTCCATGATACTACATTACTTTTAGAAAATTGTTGTTCTTGAAATCGGAAACTACATAGCCTGAAATATTTAATCTCCGTTTTAATAAACTACTGAAAAATTATCTTCTGTTCTTTCTTCTAGATGAGTTGTTCTATACCAAATTCTGTTCCTTGCTATATTAAAGAATCGTATGACGACTTTTCATAAAGATTAAAGAACTCTCTATTTATCAGACTTTATTTTATTAATTTCCTAAGCATACACGCATCGGGAAACTACAGTGCCAAAAAATATTACTTCGTTAACCTTAATTCGACTTCTTTCTCGCCTCTTGTATTTTCCAATATCCCTGAACGCATTATCTCGCTATCTTCACGGACTAGAAATACCACAGCTTTATTAAATACGGGAATACGCCCTACGCGGCATCCATCAACGAGAAAAAGGAAAAAACTATGAGAAAAGTAACAAAAAGCATGCATAAAAGCCAGCGTACGAACGGAAGATAGCAATTATGGCAAATTAATGGTAATTGTGACCCTGTTGACTTTACTAATGAATAAATGCGTGAATGTTTTACAGCTTGATTATTTAAATATTCAATTTTCTAGCGTTAAATATCCCTCCTATATCTCTCCGTGCTAATATACGTTAGTAACGTGCCAATTTTTGTCCATCAAACCAACCGATTTTCCATTTCGACTAATACGAATTGTTTTCGAATAACTAACTTCTTATAGTAAGTTTGGTAGTTTCGTTTTAAAGATGTTCCTATCTTTAATTAATTAAATTCTATGTCACTTACAGGTATATTAATAAATCAATCTTTTGTTTGTTGATCGATTAACCTTAACTTCTAAATTTTCTGACGCATTTATAAGACGAATCCTAAAAGATATTTGTATATTTCATACTTTCGTAAGAGCACGTCCCAACTTTTGTCGATCAAACGGGTCAACTTTTATTAACTGAATTGTTTACCTGCCATGTAATGATGCGATAATATTTTCGTTGTAATTCTAATGGCACGTCTTATCATCTTCGTACGATAAGGTGTAAAACATAAAACACGAAATGGAAGAAAGCAGGTATTTTTATAAAAGTGTTTTTATAGAAACGTGATTATTTATTGGTAGAAAGACGCGTTAAAATTGATCGGTTAAAAATAGCTGTGCCCGTGTCTCGCACGCCGTTAAAAGGTTAAAATAATATTTGTTAGGCTGTGGATCGTTGATAGGCTGACACTGAGTCAGAAATATCTCGTTAAATGGAAGGTACTATGTATAATGAATATGTGCTTGTTAGAACATAATAAACGGTTGACCTGTTTACGTCTAGCAGGTATCTCGCGGATTCCAATATTGAACGAACGGATCGGAATTCTTTCGTTGAAATCGCCCCGCCAACGTGTGAAACCGTTTACAAATAAAAAGTAACATCGTGAAAAATTACCGTGGCCAGTGAAGTCGCAGAAACGTTTCGAAAACCCGACTGGTTCTTGCTCTAAGAAAATATTGTTCAATCGACCTGAAACAATATTTTGTCGCGTTCTCGCTTCTCTCGATACGCGCTTTTTTTACGATACTTTGTTTATCTCTTTTCGAATCGACGAGTCTAATGGGAGGTTTGTAAAATTGCCAGGATGGCGAAAATATCGAGTGCTGAAACCAACGGATAAAAAGCTGCAAACAAGTGAATTTATCGTACGAGATTCTACGTTGGCCAGATAATTTTTTAGATTTTTACATGTTTTTTTTTGTAAGGGATTACCAACTGTGCGGTGAAGGGTAAACACGCTTAAGGGAAACTGAAGGGTGCAAAAATTCAGAGAGTGCACGTATGTAATTACCGACTAGATCTTAGTTGTGTTCGTAAAAATAAATATGTGCAACGCGAATTTATAACAAAAATTTGCGTAAATATACGTGGTTTTTTCGTAAGAGACGACGTTTTAAACGTCGATATCCGTTCAAAAATTTGGTTCTATACCTGCCTTCGCCGGCAATTTCTCATTAAAAAAAACACTATCGAAAACGCGTCCAGAAGCGAACACCAACATACAGTGAAATTTTCCTGATCTCACGAGTTTCAAGCTGCACATAAAACCGACCGTAATGTGACGCAAAGAAGGAAAAAGGAATCGAGGTGTCCGTGTATTTTTCCGATACAAGAAAAATCACACGAGGAACGGTTTTCCGTGAAACAGAAACACGGAAGTGTCTCTGTGTGATCGTAGGATATCAGTGGTATCCTGGCAATAGAAACCGCATGAGTATTGCTCGAATCCTCGGATCCTTGGATCCTCTGCGGCCTCCGCCAGCCTCTCTAAAATACCAGGATCAATATTATTTTTATACAGCTGACGTTTGGTGGGTGAAGCGTGTCGTCGCCGTGTGAAGCGACTTCTTTCATTTCGGAATTCCTCGTTCGCAGGGGAAAATATGGGGGGGCACAGATCGATTCCCCTCGAATTGAAAAGAACAAAT
Source organism: Bombus pyrosoma (assembly GCF_014825855.1). Classification (NCBI taxonomy): domain Eukaryota; kingdom Metazoa; phylum Arthropoda; class Insecta; order Hymenoptera; family Apidae; genus Bombus; species Bombus pyrosoma. Next base: position 9,716,854 of record NC_057783.1, read on the forward strand.
TTCGTGCTCCCGGCTATTTCGTCCCGCTGTCCACGCCGATGGGAATAAAATAACTGCACCGTTAAGACACCGTGTAGAATCGTACGTAGTACGTTCTAACGTACTTACGTTCTCGTTGCGTACGGTGAACCGTAAGTTTAAAAATTGATGTTACGTGTTAACGTACGTATTGAGGATAAAATTAGATTTTTTTCTTTTATTTTTTTTTGTGATTGGAGCATAATTTTTGGATTATCGTTGAAGATATACCCCTTTATAGAAGGTTCGAACATTTATCGACTGAATTTAAAACTCTCTATAAGCATTGAATAAAAATATAGATTGCGAATTTTTACAATACAAATAATAATTTTTAAAATACAAATTTACATTTTTTTCGAAGATAATGAAACTTATCAGAGAATTGTTTCATTCACTAAATATTTATAATCGGCAGTATGTTTAGATTCGTCAAAAATGCATAAACATGCGCAGTCTACAAATAAATCTGACAACTACACCGCGTCCCTTTTATATTCAATATTTATAAGACCATTACAAGTTTTACGACAGTACTTACATTTTTCAAATGTCCAAAAAAATTGATGCAATACTGAGAGCAATGTGCCCGGTACCAAAGGAACGATTGTCACGAATATAAATGGAAAACCGTGACTGGTGCGCCTCCAGAGACAGATTTCATTTAAAATACGTTCGAACATGTATTTGTAATCGCTTATCAGGTCTTTTATCGATATTATATTTTGGAGATACGAGAAAAACCAGCGTCAGCAGTGTACACAGGAGGAACGTAAATACTTGATTTTGTTAATTCTTCTGGCACACTTGTAATTCTTTATTTATATATCAGTTTGCGAACGTTGAACTCACTGAATCGTTTTTAATCCTTTTTACTAATTTTACGTAAAACATTTACGCGAAATATCCTTCCATATTTTAAAGTTACGGTGGTTGCTTTCGATTGCACAGAAATTTGTATTCCAAAATCGTTATCAGATATTCGAAATAATATCGGTAAAATAATTATTGAATGCTTTCACATACGTATAATGTATGTCGCTGCAAATTAAACACGCTTCGAAATTTAGTTATATTATAGCATGATTTACGTATGCTATGTTCACAATTTTCCTGTGTTCTAACATCTCAAAGAGTAGGTTTAATATTCCAAAATGTATTATATTAAAACCTTCATTCATTTATGAAGCTTTAAATTAACGTGGATTTAAAATGTAATTAGTAAATTACTAAAATTGGCGTAATAATATCACGCTTCCAATAACCAACATTTCCCTAATCTTGCGATCTTCCAAGCTTACTTCTACATCGTAAAGGAAAGCGAAAAGATTTCTGCGATCGACAATTTTCTCATTAACCCAAAACTACCACGTGTTTGCAGTAATCGAAGAAATATGTAATTAAGCTAGTAATATCTTTATTTATATAAATAAGCTAATTTCTTTCTAAGTTCATTTCTATTCCAAAAAGAAAAATTGTGGACAGTTTATTCGATTAAAAATCTTCTAATTATCGTACAAAACAAAATCCAGTAGATTAAAAAAGAATAATATTGCTTAGTAGCAATATTATATAACTGTACAAATTTCAGAACAGTGATAACATGAACTTCTAAACCAACAATCGATTTACCTCGTGCAGTGACCATTTGATTTTCTTTCTCGGAATGGAGTTTCGCAAAAGATTGTGCTATGTGGAGGATAACGTGACGCAGAAGACCAGTCTCCCTTCGCGGTCTCGTTTTCTGGGTTTAAGTATCGCGAATCTCTTAGGGAACTTCAGTTAGTCACGACGCGGCCGTCGTGAAAATTGCTCCTAAAAAAATCTTACAACCGCGATCGTGCGAGCCACGCTCGAGGAACCGATTTCTTGCCAGCCGAACAGCTGTTTTTCCCAACGAGTTGCGACGTTTCATAGTTGAAAACACATTTTTTATCGTAGCCTTAGCTACGAAAAGTAGTTTCGTGTGTATCACTAAACCGTAGGAAAGCAACGTTTCCTCAGATACGAGATGTTCCATAATATTTCAATAAAAAATTAATTTTCGAAAAGTGTAACTTGAAGACATTGCAACGTAGAATTTTGGTGTTGCTCTTTTGACCCGTTCCTGAAGTTATTGAAATTTTCGACCGAAGGCTATCGATTGAGATGAACGATCATTTTCGAATAACTATGTCTTCTTGTAGCAACTTTGGAAGTTTGGTTTTAAGGATATTCTTTATCATTTACAGGTATATTAAGAAATTAATCTTTTGTTTAATGATAGATTAACATTTCATACTTTCGTAACAGCATAACGTCGATACGGTAGCGACTACAGTGATATAATATTTAACCTTGCGCTTCCACTCGCTTGTAGTGGAATTTCGAAGGAGCCACTCGTTTCTACGGGTTAGTTTCCTGAAATATCCAGCGAGTGCATCTGCAATCTCACGAAAATGAACGTCACGTTGTAAGAATTCTTGTGTTATTTCGTCTCTGGCACATTTATTCGTCGAGGATTGCTTGACGTCTAACAATACTAAAAAATTCGATCGATTTCTACGACGCTAATGAAAATTTCAACGACCCAGTGTTCCACGGAAATTTTATTTCTTCATTTATACAACATCGACAAGGATAACGCATATGATATAGTTGAAAGTAATAAATATTGAAACTCAATAATACCCTTGATTTGATCTATAAATGTAATTTTATAGTTACGTGTTGTAACTTTTAGAATGTTCGAAAAATTCGTAGTTCGAAAGTAAACAGTTATTCGGCGAATGGAAATTTACAAAGATGGATAAAATATTAGGTTGTCCGAAAAATGTCCTTCTTTCGTAAACGTGTTTTTTTTACAACAGTGCACATTCATACAAGCGTGAAAGCAAGTCTGTGAAATGTCGCGGTGTTTATCTCAACAGAACAAAATGGATCGTACGTAATTCGACAAAATAATATAAAACAAAAAACGTTGTGAATCTATTATTTCCTCATAAAACGAAATAAACTTTTCGGACCACCTAATAGATGATGGTTTGTAAAACAATTGCTAGCCGAAATGGGTCAAGTATCAATATTTTCTAAATAATTGTGCAGCTTCATATTACATAAACAAGAATTACACTGTATAATACTTGGAATATTCGACGCTTTCAAAGAAAATTAATGTAATAAATCCGATAGCATTTCACCTCGAGTTATTAATTATTCGTCGCTGCAAACCAATCATAAAATGTATCACTGAAAGCAATCATTTAGCTTTAAATTAAAATGTATTTTATCTATCTGTATTCGTGATGTAGCCGTATTTTAAGTACCTTAATGTGAAATTGAGATCGACATGTTATCACATAATAACGATTCACATAGATACAATTATTGAGTTATATTAAGTGCGAAAATAAAGTTCCAAGAAACTTACAATATTACAGTAGTTGGTAGTTCTTTTATTAAAAATATACTGAGTCGCCCGGAAAGTTCGGTTCGATTTACATTTCGATTCGATATGCGTTTATTGAATTATATAGGTGCCATTTTGTTCCACAACCTTTCTCCATCTTTCAGGAAACTTAAATATTCCATTCTTCCAGAACCTCTCTGGTTTTTCGGTGAAAAACTTTTCAATCTGATCTTTCATGTCGATCAAATTCCTTAAAAAACGGCACGAACTTTCCGGACGACCTAATGCAATTCTAATAAATCGTAATTTCATTTATCACGAGCAACGAATAATCTGGTTACACAAAGTTAGAGGATACATTTTCATTATTTTATTGTCACACGTCGTATATTGTTACAATTTCAACGTATATAAAATATTGAAATGAATTTCAAATTAATGTTTGAACATACATATATTGAAAAAATATATAAATACAATACCGAAACGGTACCGTTACAAACATAAATCTCATTTCAAAGTAACGCATTCAATTGTCGAAAGTTTCACAAATCGATTTGGAACGATCTTTCCTCGCCCAAGATTCTCTAATTACTTTTCCCGTTACACGACACCGTATCCATGCGAAACATACCAATCGAACGGGTTATAGAGTCGCGTTCTCTTCGAGTTCTAGCCGCAAAACCAGCTTCTTCGACCGAATGAAGTCTCTAAGGCTTTAGCAATGACGAAAGTTTCCCACGGCAGAAGTTAACTTGTGTGGCGAATACTTTTCTGGCTGTTTGGGTTCCCTCGATGGGGCCGCATTCTGCCAGTGACAGCCTCTAGTTACTCCCTTTTACCTTCTCATGCTTCTTTACGCACGATGCGCAAACTCGGAGCAAGATTCATTTCGTGAACGACTTTTGATATTAGTTGCTTGCCATCTCAACTTTAATTGATGGCTAGACCCTACGTGGAAACGCCGCCGCACCTATTATTCTCAGTCTGATAATAGTTCGTTATTCGAAGTTCGTTAACCAGATAATTGTAGCTACGCGAATAATTATGGGGATAGTTGCCATTAACTATGATGCTATATTTGACTATGCAATATAGTAGGTTTATGTTTTGTGCTTTTCACGATGCCGCGATGACGAAATACCGGGGAAAATATTAAGATTGAGTTTCGATCGGACCTCTGAAATATTTTCCTATATATGTGCTACTTATCTACGATATATACGATATATGCTATCTCTGTATAATATGATAGTGATAGTACTAATAAAGTAGCTCGCGTGAAGGTATTGAAACAACACCCATAAAAGCTTTTTATGAATATATATGCGTTACGTACATTGTATGAAATTTCATTAGCACTGCAATGAAAGTCGATTATCATAATTACAATTCTGAAATCTAATAGTTCTATTCCGTGAAATTCAATTCGTTGATCAAATTTTCATGGTTCGTAAAAGCGGCAATGGTACGTACAGCGAATATGAGTAAACTTGCTCGTCGCTTACGAATAGCAAACGCTTATCAAAATTCTGCGGTAATTAAGCTACTATTCGGAATAAGAGGTTCGATTTCGGCTCAGATATGCATTTCACGGTTTCTCAGTATGGAATTTCAGATGCGAAGTTCATGATGCGAACGTGTGGCGCGTATATAATTGGGTCGAAACGTCTGAAAATGAGAAACGTTTGAACCCTTTGAGTACAGAGCGCTTCAGGGCTACATACTTATCACATAAACTTCTAGTATTCACACTGCAAACGTTACACGAGTCTACTATGCGGTACTGTTAAATATTGAGCAATTATACCACGTATACTCAAGTTGTGTACAATTAAGTAATATTAACGTCGACCAAACAAAAATTTGCTCTTGAGTTTCGTTTTCCTTTCTTTTTACAGGCTAAAGTTTCAGATGTTTGATTTAACAAAAACAATTCTAAAAGTGTCTTTTATCTCTAATTTTCGGTCACACACATTTTTAAAAATTACTAGTAACGAGTTTGTGTTATAAACGTATGATTATCTTAATACAATGTTTGTATACGTAAAACACACGAAACCATAAAATTTTGTTACAGGAACTTTCTTCTGGTTCGAATATCCAATGAGTTTGACGAAAAGTCATTTGAATATTTAGTGTTGCGTATGTCACAGGCGTCACATTACATTTATTAATTTTTTGCTAGCCGTCTACGAGATGAGATTCGATTTACGTAACTTTTTCATTCGCACTCTCGTTCAACCTCGATATACGCTAGATTATTACACTCTGGTGATAATAAATGAATAAGTTAGATTTGTACAGCTGATGTTTAATCTAGTTAATGAAAAAGCGAAAAAACTGCGTTCATTCCAGCTGCGTTTTATACAACTGCTGACGATTAAAGAAGACAGAAGTACACGTAAGACCTGATCGTTTATCGGTCGTATTACGCCATATCGATTCTTCTTCGGCTCTTTTCATTTCACGAATATCGTCTTGCGAAAGTTACCTCATCGAGACGAGTCCCGTAAACTTGCAGGCTCTCGAATCGATTTCAATTTGTAATGAATCTCTCGATAACAGGCAAGTCACGTCCGCGTTTGCTAATCGCAAATAAACGAAGCAGCGCGGGAAATGCTCGAGTCGGCTTGGAAATTTCCTTCGCTGACCGGATAACTAATTCAACTTTAATTCATTCTCAAATATTACTCTTTTAACACGATAAAAAACGTTGAAACAATCTCCATTTGCTACCTTGACAATAAGCAAACAGCCTTCCTAATGCGCTCGCTTCTTTTTCTCTTCTTCCTCCTCGTTCCTCTGTCCCTCGCTTTTTAATATTAACGAATCGTATTCTGTTCACTGTTCCGCGTCATAGATGCGACCTAAAATATTTATTCCTTTCTCCCGAAGTATCGCGACTCATCTATCGTGAACCATGGGCTTAACTCTTTCATTGTCAGACCGTATAATGGATCTTGGTTGTTAAAAATTTTCTGCGGAAAGGTCTTTCAAAGACAGTGAAAAGATTTTTAACCCTTCCAGCGTTGACCAAAATGATAGCGTGCTGTGATAATTGTACCGCAGAATGTAACAATGTTACATTCAGATTTTGTCTTAACGCTGCTATTGACGCATACGATGCGTCCTTTTAATTACCTAAAACTTAAATGTTAGGTTCTTAACGATAATTTAGGAAGGTGGGCAAAATAGCAAGCAATTAGGTTATAGTAAATATTATTAATTGAGCTTAGAATATTTCTGATATAAAAGTGATGTGCAGTTTCTACTTATCCCTTGTGTGGTAGATTTTAAAACAAGCAGTGCGGTAATTCGAGTAACCTATGAAACAATTTTGTCGAAGCTTAACTCTCAGCAAAATTCGATTATTGGTCATCGATGAAGGAAATTGTTATACTTGCACGTAAATCTAGTTACGTAGTCATTTTTTTTATAACCTCTTTGGAATTAATACTAATGGAACTTTAACGCTGCTTTTCAGTCTCAACGAGCGTTCGCTATCGGCGTTCAGAGAATAAATATCATCTAAAAGAGTTGATGCAGTCGTTCATTTTTATCCACATGGAGCACGTGATTAGAATAAATTTTCTTTCCAAGACGATGCACACGCGAGCGCGCAATAATAATCCTGCGAGCCTAGAGGGCGGAATGTTAGTCGCGAGCGATTCCCCCAAAGAACAGACAATCGAGCCTGTATGGCGTCGCTTTATGGGCCTCGATGTATAGAAACGATCATGGAATGCTGGAATCCGTGGGTTTTGTTGGAAGTCTCAATTCCACGTCGTTTTCACGAAAAGACAGGACACGGCTTTGATGGAATCGCCAAAGAAATTCTGACTATCGTATCGCAATATCGTAAAATTTCATGTTATCTCGAGTATTCTTGAAGTGCCTCTTTTTACAGCATTGTGCATTATTTAAATAAAATATTTGCAACGTGATTATTCGTTATGAAAGTTCATTATGACTTGAACATCGTCTTATCTCGTTTGTCCTCAAAAGATGTGTTGTATACGAACTATATTTACTTTCGAGATACATGTGCGATATACATCGATATTATGAAAAATTTGAAAAAACACAAAAGGGACCAGCCTAGAAATTGCACATATTAGAAAAAGAAATTAAATATACATATCAAAAATAAAATGATTCCAATGGCCGTTATAATTAGTATAGCAATTATCATAGCAATAAATTCGCACGAACTGCTGGTTTCTCGGGTTCATCTGATATACACATAACATACTTTCCATAGTTCCATCATCCGCAAGGTCTTGGTTTTCTCCGCATGCGTGAGCGCTCATCCATTATCCTTATCTTGTCAACTTCAGCACTACTTGAAAAGTCCAATAGGATCTCATTCCTTACCTCGACGTCAACAGCGCACAATAGCCAGGGAGTATTCATTATGGGACGGAAGCGAATAATTTTCTACTAAAAGCGGAAATCCAAGTGCGCCGCCCTTGTAGCTCGGTGCTTCCTCTTTCCATTAGTCGAGTCTGCTGGCCTTGTTTATTTCGACGCGATTTCTGAACGTGGATTTAATTGCACCGGGTGCCTGTGTCTGAAGTCGGAACACGTCTATCCAGCTCGTCTGGCGACCCTCCTCGAGTCTTTTGCACCCGTTACGATTATTTTTGCACGACGGAATCGCGGAAATCGCGATCTTTTGCCGATTAAAACAGACGGAACTTGAATGAAGCCGGAACGTTGCGGATTCATTTTCTATTACAAACGAAAATATTTCTTTTTCTCATTTTGGAAAATTCTAATTAATATTGAAATCGAAATTATTTGCCATTTCATCCGAAACACCTTGACTACAAAACGATAAAATACAATTTATGAAATCTTTGAATAACTTCTTGCGAGAGTGGGTGTATTTCGAAATATTTGTAAAATAAGTTAGTACAAGCGATGTCTGACAAAACAACGACTTATACTACTGCGAACTAGTCCTATGTGTAGAATATCTACTTCAATCAGTTTTTATCATTTCGTTAATATCATTATCATTTAATTTACAATCGTACACGGCCTCCTTTTAGAATTACTTGATGTTAAATTGTTTTGTCGCGAACTTACCTATTAATTATATTTTCTTACTTACGAATAACTTATTTTACATTTTATATGTAGCAGACTTTATTTTAAATTTTATATTTTAACGTGGCGTCGCATCAACTGCATGTACAGTTCACGAATCTATCTTCACAATGCATCGTTTAAAATAAAATTTGCTATATATATAATAAAGCAAATTTTATTTTAAACCATGCGTTGTGAATATAGATTCGCGAATTGTACATGCAGTTAATTCGACGCCACGTTAAAACCTATTTAAAAGGAACAAAATTTCAAGCTACTCCCAAGTTTAAATTATTCCTTAACTACTCGTTATACGTTTGACAAGCTGGGTTTTTCAGAGAGAAGTCTTCATGATTCATGGTCAAGCACGAAATCTGCCTCGGGAGGTTAACAAGATAGCGCCTGGCGTCTTGGCGCGACATAGCAGCCTCACTATTTATTAAAAAGAACGGAGAAGCTTGGTTTGAGAGATGAGGCGACTTTTGAAAACCGGTTAGTGAGAGCGGCTCGGCCGTGAATTATTTCACTGAAGGAACGGCTCGCCTCGTTCATACGTAATACGTTTCTCCGTATATTTCCTTTCTGTGCTTGCACGTGACGCGCCAAATGGGAATACCCACTTTCTCCGCATAGCTTTCGATGCAACTATAAAATTTTCTTAGCCACGAAAGAAACCACTTTCTTGCTTTCCAGATGACTCTCCTACATTCGGACGATGTTCTCTTACACTTGCGTATTTGCTCGTTTGTCTGCCAGCTTCATGGATTTCAACTGTTTGTGGATAGCTCTGTTGGATACATTGACTTCGTTTCAGTCGCTTCGTTGGAATTTATCGCTTTCGAGCGCTTGGTTGAAAAGAATTGGATTTCATTTTCTCAGGTTGACTTGGAACAGATTACACGTCATTCGGATGTCGAATCGAATAACATGTTCTTTAAGCTATTGGAAGCCGGCGTTTCATTACAAAGCAACTTTTCTACAAAATACTGCGTGTTGCAACGCGTGGTGCACTGAAACATTCGTACCGGCTACATGAAGCGTTTTGTCGGTTCTTTGTCCAACTATCGCTTTAACCTTTTAACGGCGTAACTCAGGACACATTCTTCAAATTTAAAACACAAGCGTCCATAGAAAAATTTCGAGCCAAAGTGTCTATAACGAAAAGACTAATCGGTAAAACAGTAGCTACAGAAAGTAAATTCTACAGTAACGCGAACATGAATTGTATATCGATAGGACCGCAAAACCAGGAAATCGCAATATCCAACCCCAATTTGTAGAACAACGATGATCGCAGTCGAGTTGCCATAGAACATTCATCGACGATCGATCGCAAAAGGAGGGTCAAGGAAAATAGCCCTACTGGTTGCCAGAATCGTCGAGGTCAGTCGGCGAAATCGTCATCGCGGAGGACAAACGCATGTTGCATAATTAAAACTAATCACTCGTAAGTGACTTCATGCGGCAGCGCATCGCGATAGCGTCTCGTCTCTGTTGTTTGTGCCCAGAGAGGGTTGTCGAGCAACATAACCGACAACTGTCTGCTCGTTATCCTTGTAAGGCTGACGTAAATGCTGCGTTTCTTGCGATTATTTCCACGGCAAGATCCATTAAGGAGACACGGGGTTTGCAAGGGAATTACATTTGAAGTTCGTCATAGCTTCGCTGATATCGCGGTTTCTGCAATCTGTTCGACTATTACAGAGACTCGGTAAATAGTGGCTTTTTTGTCAGACGAGTCGTTGGTGCGTTATACTGCAGGAAATCTCGTCGTTTAATTAGCTCTTGCCTGGAAAATTAGAATCGTCAAATTGAGAACTGTTGCGACAACACGGTGTACAGTCGCTACGACAAGGGCAGCAATGTTAAATGTTCTTTCAATTAGTTGCTTGATGAGCCGCTTACGATGAGTTTGTATCTTTGAACTATTCACCGGTTCTAATTATGTTCTCGTGTCTACGTTTTGCAGCGATGTATGTGGATCGTGTTACAGAAGATGGTACTTTGATCACGTTATAACGAATAATCGATGTAGGTGAATGAATTAGCTGACCAACTCTTCTCTTTGTTTTACTTAAACTTCGCGTTTCTCAATCTCAGGGAAATGAAATTAAATATTAGAGTCGAAATCCTATTGTCGTTTGTTTCAATTTCTGGATTTCAAAAAATAAATTTCAAAGCATCAAACGACATTTTTGTACATGAACTTTTTTCATCGTCCTCGTATCGTTCTTACACTTTGTAGAGTTTGTATTATTTTATTTTAAATTCCTAAATATAAACAAAAATCTACCTGCCATTCAAGGTCCTTACAAAACGAGAGGCGAGATATGTATCTCGTTATCAACGTGTTAAGGTGACATTTTTTCCGTGGGGAACAGGTAGCTGTTTCACAGAAATTGCTATTGCTTAGGCGGTGCTTTACGAGCCAGCCATTGGATGTCGGTCCCTAAACAGCCAATGAAAAATTTCCAGGGGCTCGTCTGATTCTAAGGGCTCTCGAAATTTATCGAGCGACGTTTCCCTCTTACACATTCTCTCTCTCTCTTTCTCTCTCTCTCTCTCTCTCTCTTTCTCTCTCTCTTTCTCTTTCTCTTTGCCGTTCCGTTTAGTTGAAGAATTCACACTGGACCAGTTATTACCTGGTTACCGTGAATGCATCTCTGGGCAGCGCAACATAGCGAAGAATTATGATAACGCGTTGGGTCGAGCGATTACAACATTTGAAATTGGATGCACAGACTGGCGGAATTGTTTTCTCGTGCATCTGCTGGAAATTTTTGACACCTGGAGATGTTTACGAAGATACGTTGAGGTTGGTACGTTGAAATTTGTCAGAGATAAAGAGCTTCTGTATTTTCGACGAAGGATTAAGAGTCGTTGGAGGAACAAGTAATGCAGCTAATTAATAACGAAGACAGAAATCGTGTAAGATATTATACAATATATTGAACTTATCGTGAATAAAAATTGAAGAGAGAAGTAAAAGACACGATGAAAGGTCGTGGATTTATGATATATTTAAAAACATAAACAAGTGTGTTGTAACTACGAATATTGCAGTGAAATATTCAACTTTGCCCAAAATCTGTTATTTTCTTGCAAACATCATGCTAATCTCAATAACGCTCGTCATAAAGAGAAACCGTAATTTGGCTGCAATACAGTTTCTTTTAATCTGCCAATAAAATCTTCCATGAATCAACCCGCGCTGCTTTAATACTCCGTCTATGTTACATGTTGCGGCACAGTCAGTACGAAAGCACCAATTTTGCCAATTCCCTATAAACTAAACGCCTTTACCCTCTCTCTTTAAACCTTCTTTCTCGCGTGCACCGCTTGATATCCAAACTGCCCATCAAGAAACGTATCCTGTTGCCGGCGGAACTGCAAATCTGCCTGCGCTATCTAAACTGCAACGACGAAGCGAATTGTGGCTGTTTTCTCCGGCCGTTCTCGTAACTCGAATCGGCTTACACATCTATTCGTAATCCATAATGCCCCCCGTGATTCCCACTGTAAGTACAATGTCGACTTATCGACGGGCATCGTGAAAGAGATTATAGTTGCGAGGGACGCTTAAACTTCAAAGAACTTTGATCGCCCGACATGGCCGCGATGACGTCGGCAAATATCGTATAGTGGTAACAGAGCAGACAAAAAGACGTTTACAGAAACGCGACATGCGACAAAATTCAGTATGTAAGTTACAAATCTGAATCAAAACCGATACTCAAGGTTCGCTTCGTATTAGTTTGAGCGCTACTGAGGAGTGGGCTGCGGATTTATGCAAATTCATATCCTTATGAAGATAATTAGAAAAATGGAATTTAAATGGAGGATAGGGTACCTAATTATATAGAGAAAATATCGTTGATTTTGACGACCTTGAAATATATTGTCCCAGTTAACATTCTGAACAACTTATTCTTCTACGTATTACCGACACTCGGCCTTAGTTTCCGAAATATTCGCATAAAACTCTGGTCGAATTTATGTTACGATTCGTCGTAGAGTAAGTGGGCGCATTTTTATATAGTCCAACCTAAACTTTCAGGTTTTTTAGAGTTAATAAACACATCGCATTATGGCATCGTAATCGTGATTGAGTGTCGTCAGTGTGTTTGTAAACGTAGTCGGTATCAGTGGCATCCAAAATTTCGATGTATTCAGAATTATCCTTGAAAAATGGGGCATATGTTAAAGATACCTAGCATCAATGAGTTAAGATTAGGTTGAGCTAATATATTAGATTGTTCGAAAAGTGTCTTTCTTTTACAGACCCGTCTTTTACAACGACGCATTTTTATACAAACATGAAACCTAATCTGCCGAACGTTGTGATCTTTATCTTGATAAAACAAAATGGATCATACGTAATTCGATAAAATAATGTAAAACGGAAAATGTACATCCATTATTCCCTTATGAAACAAAAGAAACTTTACGGACGACCTAATATAAAAATACATATGGCAGAATGAAGTGTAATAGAAACTGAGAGCTCGAGAACGAAGGTCGTACGACGGCCTTACATGTACAGAGGAAAAGAGTTGTTGAGAATATTGATCCTGACACGTATTTTAAACTCATTGAAATCGCGCCTTTTCCGATATAATTACCGAAGATTACGTTACATACTAAATATTATACGGATTTAGGGGGAGACATAAATTCTCTTTTGCCGTAAAATGTAAAGCTAACCGACAGTAGAACGTGTTACTTGTAGAATTTTCCCGTAATCCCCGCCTGGTGAGTGCATTGAAACATTGCAGAGATTATAGTAAGACTTCGTAGAATAGACGATTGTATGATGTCGCGCGTGTACAATGTTTGTAAGTGTAGGAAACTCGATGTGTTGTTTTAGAGTTACGACGTGGAATTGCGTCGTTGCAACACGCTGTGTACTAGTTAATACTTAGGAGGATTAAAATCCGATTGAGGGGATTGACCAGTATCCATTTGTAGTTGCATCTCTGTTTTGCTGTATCATACCACACGCGTCTCTGCCTGTAATATTTTGTATCATTTCGCAATTGCAACGTAACGAACTGTATTTGCACGTTACAGGTAAGTCTCACCTTGCAGATTTTCTTCAATCGGAATTTCTACTTTCAGTTGTGCGGCGGATATTTTGCAAGAGTGTTCTTCAATTTACAATTATTCTCACGTTACGCTTCAAATACGTAGATATATGTATTTTATATCTCGATCAGATGAATCTATAACATTCACGTAAATATCAAACGATGACACGAATCGTCCTATTTTTCACACGAGGATCGACATTTAATAGCAGCCTCGATAATTCCGGATACAGCATAAAAGTTGCCAGCGTAATTCCCTGGAACTTGTTTCAATCCTAAGAACAGCGAACGGTACTCGCAACCGCACTTTGCAATAAGTTTATGGAACAATAACGCGGATGTTATTCCTTTGTGTCGCTTTTGATCGGCCACTTACGTTCCGAAATGGTAGTTTGCTGTTCCAAGGACAAACATCCCTGTATGAACGGCAACGAATCGAAAAATTTTCAACGGCGAATCACGCCGTCGAATTTTATATTCCATGATTTTGGTATCGAGGCGCAATCTCACGTACGATATCGCGATCCTACGTTGTGCGCGGAACGCATGCAAAATTAGTTTCCGTTGTGAAAGCCGTCTCTGGTATCTCGGAGCGTCACCGCACGCGTGTTTCGAAATTACTATTTCGTAATTAGCGGCAAGATCGATGGAAAGTAATGAAGCAAAACGACCCACTATCCTGCCTCAGAGGCGCTGTTTAATTTTGTAATTAAATTTGCTGTTGCCATGTATGCAATCGGTGGTTTTCGAGTTGATCTGCTATCGTTGGTCGATTTCGAAATTAAATGAAACGATACGATGGTGGTAGAAAATGTTTCTTGTTTATTAATTTTTTTATTCCTGTAGGAAACAAAGATAGAAAGAAGGATTTAAATTATTAATTTACTTGCTAATACCAGCAGAGCGGTCGCTAGGAGAAATAGATATTTAACATACGTTCATAAATATCAGAATACCCTAATGCAAATTAATGCTAAATTAACTATTAGAGGAAATCGTTATGTTTTTTTCTGGAAAGAACGATAGAACTTTAGTTTCACAGTATAACCGCATACAGTAAAGTTTAATTAAAATTTTCAACGACGGTATTTAATACAGTAAATCTATAATCATAACAGATTTAACGAGATAGAATCGTTTCTACAATCATATCGTTTTCTACAATCATAAATCTCCATTCGTAGTAATTCTGATGTAGGTAGTAAATCTATCGTAAAACTTTTGACACCGTATCAATCTTCTAGATTACCTTCATTGATCTGAGAAATGCATCATTCATATATGGAATACACAGTCTTAACTTGGTTACGGTTGGTTCGTGATTTATATCCGAGTTCTTTCGCGCCACTTTTCTTCTATCTGTCGCGAAATAAGCGACGAGATTCACATGAATACGAGATATCTCGATACGAACAGAGAAACTCGTTATCGAGACGGGCGAGTTCGATAGCGAAAGCATCGAAACACGATTCTTGAAGATTCACACGGGAAATATACATATGTATGGAATTTCTCGTGGCTGGTACGAATGTGAGCACGGAAGTGCGTCCACTTTTCATTTTTCTGCAAGAACAGGCAATTTATATTTCTCCATCGTAACAAGATCTTGTTATTAATGCATACAAATTCATGAGATCGTGAAATTTCTATCTCTCAGATTTTGTTGATATATCACGCGTACAGGTATTTTACGATCGTGTAACGATTGATCGGTACTATTTATTGAAAGGGCGTAGTCTGAATCTGCAAAAAATGTACAAATGAATCTTCTATCTGTTTATCTCGATTTTGTAGACGATTTTCGAGAAAAATATAAAGATCGCTGTACTCAAAAAAATTACAACTTGGCGTGAAACTCGTTCTTATTTTCTATGATTCTTTGATAGAAAGTTTTTCAGCTGCAAATCATTGATTACATAAATAACTACTCCTAAAATTTCGCATATTTTTATTGGAGGTTTGTATACTTTATTAAAATTATAATACTGAATATTACACAAATTAATCATGATAATAAATGACGTTCTGGAATTCTTTCTTTCTGTTTTTATTAATTCATCAATTAATTTAACTGAATTCCATACACCATCATTAGGAACATCTCCTCAAACCCTTTATGTTTCTGCATATAAAATATCGTTTCAAAATAATTTGTTATTGTGAAGCGAAGCAAGAGATAAAACGGAAAATGCCATCCGCAATAATGTTTTCGAAAGATATTACTGAAATTAATCCATGACAAGCAGTAAGAGAAATAGCGTTTCAAATGAAAGTAAGCCATCCCACCATTATTCATCACTTGGCTCAAATAGGAAGAGCAAAGAAAATGGACAAATGGATTTCACGATATATAGATCCTTACACGGATGAAGATAGCTAGAGTTACTTCAAACAAATAAACAAGATCTTTTCTTGAAACCAGATGAAAAGTGGTTCTCATATGATAATCGAAAAATTCTAAGATAGTAACTCGACAATCATACTGAAAATATAACAGATCCGCTATTTTATTCGAAGAACAGTATCGCGCTTGTTTAATTTGCCACGTTCAATTTTTCACGTTACTGAATTTGGTTGAATTCATACAGTGATCGATCTATAATACCGTTCCGGATTTGTCTTGTATTTATTTGCCAGAAATCAAAATTGAATTCTTTAAATTGATACGATGGCGCGGGTCTCGATCATTCGACATTTTTTTGCGACATGATAACGGCACTTGCGATAAGCAGACCTCTAAGATCTTAGCCAGAAACACTTTAGTCTTCACTAGTTTTGTTGTTGTAATAGTAGCTGCACAACACTGTTGCTGTGTGCACTTCGTTGCAGCGTCTTGCGCTTTTTCCTCGAATAATATTTGCAATGAAAGAAATGCCAAGATCATCGTGAAGAGCTTTTTCCCAATGTCAAACTATCTATTAAAGAAGATAATAAAGTTTATAAAACGACCTGATAATATATTCCAAGCATCATAAGAACGTACGAAACGCGAGTGATCGTTATCTGGAATTTTTCCTTGAGAAATTAGGTGAAATCGAGGTTGGTTTATCTCGCTGTAGTTCATTTTCCGTCTGTTCGCTCCTGTTTGTGTAGATTTGTCTGGTATACGAGGCAAAAAAGCGTTTCGAATCTCGTTATGCGGCCCAGTGCACGCTCTAGGAAGCACACGAGCGATAAATTTCAAAGATCCCCGCAAGCCAGTGGAAAAGATCACGAAATTTGCAATCGACCGACTTTTACCATGCCACGACCAGGCAATGCGTCATTTCCCGACTACCTTGTTCCCGTGGGAATCTATTGCTCGGAATTTGTTTCCCGATTTTCCAGCAACATTATCGCCTCGTGCGTTCTCCCTTCATGGTGATTCGATTCGGATAATCCCTCTTTCAGAAAATACATTCCTCTGTGAATGGAAGAAAATCCCACCGAAATGTAAGGATGCTTTGGGAATTTGTCTATCCAGATTTTATCGTTAGTACAACGTTGCTTTATTTAAATTAGTTTACATCAACTTTTGTTTCATCTATTCTCTATCTCTTAATCGATATTCTTACATTGTTAATATCATTACACACATATTTTAATTCTTTATGTTTCCAACGAAGCATCTTTTCATCAGATTCTACATTCATTTTTATAGTCTACAATTAAAGTGCACTTGTGAGAAACACTGTAAGTGACAAAAATTGAGAAATTTTGCTTTTTATTGGGAAATATTCATTAAAAATATAGAATTTAACTGCAATTTCCCATTATAAATAATTAATAATGACAGAAAATGGTGTCACTGGTACGACTAACGTCGCCTCTGTAGAAAAACATAAATTTCAGTAAACATCGATTAATTATTTCTCGGCTTCTGTTTATATCATCTATCTAAACGAATGGAACATTGAGTTTTGTTTACGGTTGAAAAACCGCACATACAGACTTTTCTACGGATATACTTTTCTTTTTCATGAATTTCGACGACATCGTAACGTGCAAGTTTTCTGTTTCTCCTGAAAAGTCTGTTTATCGGTACCTAAGGTATTTTCTATAAACTACTTTTCTATAATTTTTGTAATTACGTGAGAGCACCTACTGCTAGATGCTATCTACGAAATTTAATATATCATATTTAATATATCACGTTACACTGCGAGAGATCGTTTGCGCGAACTTTTATTCGACTGCCTCGGAGTGCGGCTTAATGTAATCGAGTCATTTTAAAGCTTAAGGACAGTTTGGAAAAAGCTAGGATGGACGCGTATACTTGGTAGGAGAAATGCGTGTTTGCTCGATGAGGTTTCACTACAGGCTGATGATAGCGGTTTGATGATAGATGTTTGAAGTTATGCAAGTTTCGAGCGGGTGGACACTCGAATCTCCTAATTTGGTATTTTCTCACAATGGAGAAGATGGAGAGAAGAAGTAATAGACGAGTGGGTGTTTCAAAGAACGAGAAAGTCCAACCCCTGCGTACCGACCACATCAGGTAGCGATAGGTCCTGAGAAAAGAAAAAAAAGTACGCTAATCCGAAAAAATTCCGCGTCGTTGGATTGTCCTCGATTTAAAAACAATTGTCATTCCCTTAAACTATTTCCAAAGATTTTACAATCGTATCATTGAGCTGCATACAGATGTAACTAATTAGTATGCAGATGCGTAACAAATATAACGAAGTGCAAATACTTTTGGTGGCCACTGTGATACAGCGTATCGTTAGCAAATAACCAATAGTTGTTCCTTCGGGATTTCTTGAGAGAAATCGTTTCACCTGTTCCGAGAAAGCTTTCGTTAACATCGTCCCACGACCATCCAGATAAATCTTACTGCTTCTTGCTGCTCCATTTATCGTTCGGTCGGTTCTCTGTTCAACTTATCTATTTCGGTCGACGCTTAACAGGCACATCGATTTCGGGCCAGAAATGTCTACCTTGTTTTCTTCGGTGCCTCGTAAACTCCCGCGTCTTGGTATTTTACATTCGACGGGGGTTGCTTTTCTTCCCGGCAGATATCCCTGAAGGGAAGAAAAGAACGCCGGCGTGGGTACGATGATTGATACTTTGGGAAACGCTTCGCTTATCGATTCTTCGTGGATCAAGACAGAGACGAAGGATCCTGAATATTTTGATATTTGTTGAAACGTGCCTTTTTTTCCTTCCATATAGAAGGATTTTCTTTGACAACTCTTTTAGCCATGGATTCCCGTTCTCTTTTTTTTTTTTTGCGTGTTACTCGCCGAAAAATAGGAACAAGATAATAAAACGGTTATGATGGTTTAAAATAGCTCGCATATCTATAGATTATTTGTGTCTGATGATTGGTCGGAGATTATATACCGATATTATATTATATCGATGTGTGTTTATGAAATTTCGTTTTTTCTAAGTTAGATTTTGACAAGTCACACCATCAAATTTCATTGTATTAAAGCAAAGTGATTTTATAATTAAAGACGACCAAGCGAAAATATCAGAAGGGAATAGGCGAAGAGGAGTCTCGTGGAAGTTAAAAATCCTGTTAAAATAAAAGTTTCGCGAGCCAACGAGAAACACTGAGAACATCGTGTTCCCTATGAACACAAAAATCAATATCGATCGGTTATATACCTCTGAAAATACCTTGTACGAATTAAATACATAAGGGAAGGTAAATGATGACGTATTAGCATTGAAACAAGTTCTGAAAAGAGTGGACTGAATGCAAATGCGCGATTCGAATGATTCGACCGATAATTGGAAAAGCTCCAAGAGTTGAGGGATCGGAGAAGTTATTCGTGCCACCGTCAAGGGGTAAAAAGAAGAGACAAAAGGAAACGGGAAATGGTAGTGGCGACAAATCTCATGAATAAGCATAATAATGGACAGCTTTATGGTAGATATCACTTATGGTGATTAAACGGGGAAACGTTGTGCCAATTTGAAATTGAACTCGCATAAAATATCTCATCCTCGATAGTAGCGACATTGCAATCTTTTTTTTGCCGTGTCTCCACAAAAGAAAATAATTCTTCAAAGTGATTCTCTATTTTAAACGTTACCTTGGATAAAGTAACAGATAATTTGGATTCTAACATTAATTTGAATTTTATATTTCGGCTATACAATCTAAGATACAATAAGAGAACGTACGATTTAATTATTCCAGACGTTGCTGCATAAATCAGAGAAAGTTAAATGGGTTAAAAAATGTCCACCATAAGGAAAGCTTCGATTACCTCAATTCACAACTAAGGAGCCATAGCTATCTTTCTTAAAAGGTAATCGATTAATTTCGATAACCAAACGCTGATAATTTCCAGAACGCAAACGATAAAATTCACGGTGCACACATTTACATTCCATTAAATTAAGGATGTTCCTAGTCTCGGTTGAAAAAAGTAAAAAGTTGGTTGCGTCAAAGCGGCCGATTAATTTCCTTATCCAAACTTTACAGCCTTTTCGCGGCTCCACGGAATATAGATCGAGTATCCCTCGGCCGATAAGACGAAGAAAGAGACACCTGCCAGGTAAGAGAGAGAAGGGAAGAAAAAGATATCGATTCGGCGAAAGACGGTGCTGTAACGTCATTTTACAGACGCCGTAAAAGAACGTGGCTAATAATCCGCGAGGCTGCGAGATAGCTTTACACTCCTCTGCGAGGTTAACGTGCCTGGGAAACCTCTGGTGCGTGAAGCGAATTACGCTGATCAAAGAACAAAAATTATTCTGCAGTTCGTTCAACAAGCACGGAGTCTTTGAAATCGTGTCTTTTAAAACCATTTCGCTTTTTCATTTGCCGCTGAGTAGAAGCTTGCACAACATTCTTGTCGAATAGTGGATTCTCTTTCACGTCTCTCAATGGAGTATCGTTTCAGGAATTTATACATGTTTTGGTCGTTACAGTTAGATGATTAATAAAAATATTGGAGATCGTTTATTATTGATGGAGTTTTTCTTATTGATATTTCTTCAAAGTATTTTCTCGAAATAGAATTTCCATCGTTTCGAATCTCGTGCGGTTCTGCTTTTCTTCTGTATTTATATTACAATTTATTTGTTCGTTATGGACGAAATAAAATACATAGATATACGTGTTCTGAAACATAAGGTATAACATTAAGAGTAAGGTTTACTCACTAATCAAGATAGACAAGAAACTCATAGAAAATGTAACCAGATAAAGTAATTCAGATCGTACATGACCAGACAATATTCGTCATCATTATCTTAACGCAACGTATATCTTTGTAAGAACTAGGTTCATTTAGACAACACTATCGTGATTTAATTTAAAAATTGACGAAGTATGATGTACTATTTTCTGGTCAACAGAATGTATTTCCTATGTCCATTCCACGATATATGTATAATCCATGTATGATTCAAATTGTCCAATCCAATTTTTAAACAATTAATATCTTAGTATACATGTATACGATATATATACGAATACCACAATATTAATAATAACAAATAATATCAAAACGTTGTATTATCAGAACATAACATGTGCCAGTAAAAAATATCTTCTTTCGTTTCAAATATGTACGTATCTTATTAACGTTTATATACAGCGTATTATTTTCTTTAATCGATTGTAAATCCTGATCATAAGAGTCATAGTATAAAACTAATAGCGTTCTAACTATAATTTAAAAAACACTCAAAACTAGCGTAACTGTAGCAAATTTAGCAAAGAAAGAGCAATTTAGTTGAAAATTTATGTTGAAAAATTTATGTGTCTTATTAGCCAAAGAAATATGGAATCCATAAATATTTAAAGAATCGGTAGATTAATCTTAATCTCTATTCAAATAAATGAAATCTCATAAATTAGAAATATACTAGAATAGAGAACTCCATTTTCTGCACAATTTCATCAGATCGGATAAGAGAAGCTCTATTGCAAAAAGAAAAGATACTATGCAGAATTAATTACAGTCGTATCATATCATACTATTATGATAGCAACAGTACATTAATATAATATATTACAAAACGTAACTTTATATATGGGCATTTCTAGTAAGTTTCCTGTCAGATTTCATCAATATCCTTAGTAACAATAGTAACAATACTTCCAATCGTAATTCCAACCATTGTTAACGCACTCTAATTACATACCAGCTATATATATAACATTAATTGTTCTCCGTATAATAGATTGTGATATCGACATTTCGATAAAATTACAATAATATTATCCCTTCTCCAAGAATCTCTCCACGTCAGTACGTCAATTATAGTCATCATTATGTTTCGAGACGTTGAAATATCCGAGCGTTCTCATTTGCACGTTACGCAAGGAACATGATTGAACGAATGCAAGCTGCGAGATGACTGTATGAACTCTAAAGGAATATCTTACACGTTTTATAGAATCGACTTCTCTCTGTTTCCACGCTCCGACACATTGTAAATTATATTTTCGAAAATACCAACGAACCCTTCTCTTGGATTAAATATTCAAAGACTGCTCTTGGTTTGCTTTTCGCTGTGGAAATTCTATACAAAGCTAGATCCGTTTGTTTCGGTAGGATACGTTTCTCAGTAGTTCAAGTTCTCGAATTTCCAAGTATATATATAGTAATCAGATACTCGATATTTCAGACTTGTGACTTTTTGAATCTTAAGATCCTCAAAGTTCCAGATTCCCAAATTTTTAAACTTCCAAATTTTCAGCGTTCCACGCTTGTATATTTCAAAATTTTCAAACTTTCACACCTTAGGCAAGGTATCTTCGTTAAGGATCTCCGTTTTCGACTTTGCCAAATATTCGTTCACTCGAATTTTCAGTGTATCAAATTTCCAAATCTCGAGGTCTCCCGATTCTCAGATATTCGCGTTACCTAACTCTCAAGTTCTGAAATGTTTGAATTACGTTATATCTACTTGTTGTATGTATCATTTAGTTACAAAAATGAAACTCGACGAAGCAACAGCAAAATCAATAAACCGCAGCTGAAACAGTGCATAATTAAACGCCTGCAATCAGTCGACGTTGAAAATCACGGAACACAAACATTTCGCGATTTTATAATTTCAATGACATTATCGATTTCCGCAAATGTCACAAATTTAGCATTAACGTGAAATGGACGAACATCAAGGCATATTGGTACTGGTTCGATAGGAATCCAATCTGCCATTGTATAAACACAATCACCAAATTCCTCTCCTTTCGGTGTATATTGCTATTTTCGCGTTAGCGACGATGGAAACGTGTCCAGAACAGAATGACCCTCATTTCCGGTTCCGCTCGTGCCTGGACATTGTCTTGCACAGTGTATTTGGCAAGGCCCGTAATACCGGTTGGTTATGATAGGGGCGTGATTTTTCCGATATTTCCGAGATTTAGCGCGTTTATGTTATTTTTGATGTTATCTCTTACGAACACTGAAAAATATAAGTACATCGCGAATATTTATGCAGATTCATATTTTAGTGAACGCAGCTGAAGAAATGCAATCAGAGCAGAGATTTGTTCCGCCTGCTAAATATTACAACGAGTATTTGTTTTCGACATTATTTTCCATATTATTTGCCATATTTTATATAATGTACATATGTTATATAATGTACATATTACGCAGAATGGTCCGTAACTGATGGTACAATTGGATGCAAGGTGATTCTACGAGAAGAATTAAGAGGAAAATATGGAATGAAATTTTTTTATATGACGCTTCGTTCCTGAAAAAAAATTTGTCAAATTTTGGCAAAGTACAGACTAGGTATGAATAAATAATTTGCAGCATATTGTTACACATACGAAAGTAAACTGAAATTGTAAAATCATATTTTTTCCTTTAAACCCTCATTTTCAAGGAAATAAGGTTTGAACATATTTAGTTAGGAACTGATCTGATACACAGGCATGGCATTTACAAATTTACTTTTCTTTTTTTTCGATACTGCGGGCTTAAACGAAAAAATTTCACTTTACAATTTCGATTTATTTTCGTATGTATAATAACTTCCTTTTGATTATTTACTTTGGGTTTAATACGAAATTAGCCTAGTTTGAGCATACTTGTCAAATTTTCAAATCTGATTTGAAATTGATCCCGATTTTCTCGGAAACCAAACATTATAGAAAAAAATTGTATTCTACATTTTCACCTTTTTTTCGTAGAATCCACCAGTTATGAACTACTCTGTATGTATTTTACGTATTTTTGCATCGTGTATCGCTCTATACACGTATATAATTACGCAGCTGACGCGCCATCCATTACACGTATTTATTTTCACAAAATCCCTGTAATTCGGACTAAACAAATATTAATCCCGCTACAAATCAGTTTAGCCAACAAACAAACCGCTACCCAACGCTACCCAAGAGTCGGGCAAAAAACTAAATCACAGAAAGAAACAGTACCAATGATCAATAGAGGGTGGAAGGATAAAAATGCACGTGTTTCAATGTGTACAATTTATTATCGCCTCCCCATACGTATTTCCATTCGAACAATATTGCACGATGGAGATTTTTTCACCGTCACGCGACCCATGCCAATATGAGACTTCCAATATCACGCAAGCACAACGTTACGGTTCCTATATTTATCTTTAATTACAAATATTACCGTTGTATCAAGCTATGAAATGAAATGAATCCGGGTGAGGTAACAAGTTGCCGATACGAGGCTGTTTAATCGACTTTAATTAACGGAAATCCGGTGAAAAAACGGAGAGACAACAACGAAGAACGTAGCTGCTTCATTTTCCCGAATTAACGTGTAACATTTGCTTCGTGCTCTTCAACGTGAACATAGGTCGTTTCTAACTTTAATAAAAAGCTACGAAAAGATGGAAATTAAATACGAAGAGAAGAGTAATGAACTTATTATTAATATGTTACAGGCGGAGAATAGGTTTATATTCGACGTAATATTTCAATTAATACTCCATTTCAAAATATTCGCTATTCTTGCCGATACGAAACTGACAGCAATAAAAAGAATTGAATTTTATAGCCTACGAAACTCATTTTGATTTTCCTACGTCTCGATGAAGCAACCGATTCTTTGTATCACTTCGTCACACCTGTTAATACTTCTCCCTTCGTAACAACTTTCAAACTGTCAATTAATCTGAATTATCGATCGCAAAAGCTTATCGACAGGTTATCGGGAAGGATGTTTTGAAGGTATCGAGAGCTATCCGGCGAAACTTGGAACAGAAATGCATTCGCCGACAAACAGGAGTTTTCCAAGACGCTTTCGTCGAGCATTTGCTGGATCGACGTGAAGGATTTATAGGAACGCATAATTTGATCGAGTCGAGGGAGGTATCTTTGTAGCTAGGAACTGAATGAATGCATGAACGCCGTTGGCCGAATATTTATCACAGCCACGGCATAGTATTGAATTTTTATTTCGAATAATAATCGGGTGGCGGGGATCGGTCGTACGTGAAAACCAGACTGACGGGGAAATATTTGTTTTCCACGCATTCAAATTCACGCGACCAAGAAAAATTTACTCGTATCATTGCGTGAATAGGCGCGACATCTGGCCCCGGTAAAGAGTAAACGCGTTTATCCGTCATCGTTTTGGTGTGTTCGTTTTGCATTCGCATAATCAACCACCAGCTGAGATTAATATTTGTCGCGGATTTTTACGACGTTTTAATCGAACGACTTTTTATCAGCGACTTCACTGAGCCTGAAATACAACTCGATCAAAACGATTTGTTGATTTTAAGACGACGAAATGATTTTAATAGATTTTGAAGAAACGGGACTGAACCTAAGAATTTAGATTTGAAATCTAACCCTTAAACTTGTAAGTAAAACAGCGACCAAAAGTAACAGTTGTTTGTAACATTTTTATGAGAAATGTCATTGACGAAAAGGTATTTTTTGTTTAAATGGAAGACGCTGATCACGAAATCTTAACCGTTTGAGTTCCAGGAATCTTTGAAACAACAGAAAAATCCCGAACAGCGCGATAGCGCTTGTCTTAATCGATTGTGAAGAGAAACAAGCGGCGCAATAGCGCTCGTCATATTTGTTATTTTATGAAATACATCTATATTAGTTTATAAATATTTCAAGTTTTGTTCAATAAAAATTATTGAGAAGATAACAATGAAATACAAAATACCTTCAGTCGTCCGATCAAATGTACTGAGACTTTTCCACACAAAATCTAAACAGCTTGGGACTCAAACGGTTAAAGAAATTTTCGGACGGAATAAATGATTAGAAAATATCAGTTTTCATGTGTTCCGGCTGTGAATAATTATCATAAATGATCAATACTTTATTGTTGTTTCCAGTAACTATTATCGATCAGAGAACGTTTTTGGCCATCGATAATCATTATTTATAGTAGCATTTTTTTTTGTTTCTGATAACCATTGTTACGTTGAGCGACACTCTACCTAGACCAGGCCACACACCGCGGGCGGGATGGCAACCGGGTGTCCGCACGTCCTTACCTCGTCCCTCAATAGTCTTAAGAACCGACCATAAATCTTAGGACATTCTAGAAGGTCCATCAGACCCAACAAAGATCTTTAAATTAATCGGTATCTAAAGGCTATTGTTTATGGCAAGCAGATACTGAAAGTTCGTTTTGCTCAGGTACGATACTTTACACTAGCAACTATCTATCGAGGGCGGCTAAGACCCTTCCTAGTCCTTCTTGTATCCAATCAGAAACAAGTCTACTGCCCTTACTTTTCCTAACCAAAATCGTTATGAACAAATCAGCTTTCTCGCGTCTTTAGACACACCCATCACTAGCTTTCCTCCGACACAACATCGCCACTTTGACTTACTTATTCTTCACCGTTAGAATAGTCAACATGTTATTACCGAGTTTCATACCGTAAATCAACCACTTATCTAACTTATACATACGCGTCAGTGTAACTATTTTTCTATATAAAGTTGTTGGAATAAACATTAATTTATACCTGTTAATTCAGTGTAAATTCAGTTGAACCACCCCTATTATCGCAACGGGAATTTACGACTCCCGTTGACGTGCCTTTTCGCGATCGCGTCTCTCCGCGAATGGTCGAAAAAACAACCATTATCAATAATGGAATTGTTTTTAGTCACCAATAATCTTTGTTTTCTTTAAGTAGTAGTAGCCTTCTCGAAAGAAAACGTATTAACATTTTGACTGTCACGCCAAAATCACACGTTTCGCTCAGAACACCACGGGAGTATTTTTATTATTCAAAGGATATAATGGCAAAATAATAATAAATTGATGATGTAAGACAACATTCTTCGTTGACATTCTTCGTTCAACAAGGCTTCGTTTATTTCAACAAACCATTCGCATTCGTTATTTCGTCGTAGGCAAAACGTCCAGAATATATTGTTGAAACGTGTAGAAGATATTAGTAAACAGTATTCGCTCATTCTATATATAATAGTAAGGTATGTGCACACTTCTAACTTCAATTATATGATTATAAAGCGGCATTTACGGTTATTTCCTAAGCTGTGTTTATAATAATATTCGTAGATTACCCCTCAAAGATATGGATGCAAACACAGTGCACCGTTAGATGCAAGATTTGTTCTCATTTTTTTTTAATGATGTTCTAATAAAAATGTTTAATTGTTCAATGAGGCACTTTTTATTTCAAAGTATCTTCTATTTATCGGTTATATTCAAAATGCCCTAATTGTCAATTTTCATACAATTTTTGCAATTGTAAGAAGTTCAAGTGCTCCGGTCACCGATGACCGACCACCGTGGCGTCGCAGGAGAACCGTGGCCGGTCAGATATGACCAATGTGGCACTCAAAGTGTTAATATTATACACAGAATGAAGCGAAATTTTCACAGGACGACAGATATTCGAATGTTGTGTGTCATGTTTATCAGTACAAAGAGAATACGAACAAACTTTTTATTCCGAATCCGACAACGAACGAAGTCTAGACGATAGAAATTTTCAAGAAGAAAACAAGTGACAGCACTGGTGTGAAACTTATCTTTCGTATAGTCGCTAACGGAACACTCTGGTCGCTAATTAATTGATAGCGTGATGGTCGAAAGCCTCGCGGAAACGCGGTTTCCAGCAATCGTTAAGCTCGCACGGGATTTTAAAGCGCCTAATAGAATACTGTTAATGACGAGAATCGCAAAACGATGCGAATGGGAGAAAGGGAGGAACATTCTCGCGTCGACTCGTTCAAATGATGTTTGAGTAATTAAAATGCAGTCGCAGTCTCGCGAAAATCCGGGCTTACACGATGAAAGGCACACGATTTTCAAAGGATCATCGCTGTCTGGTCGAAACAGTTCAACTTGAACACTGACAGAACTCCTGCCGTTGGTAAAAATGTGATTACTGGGACTTCATGTTATGTTACTTGAAGCACGCGTGAAACGAATAAAGATTCAAATATACCGATGTTTCAATGTTGAGTCTCGCGGATACCAAATAGGACAGTTTGCTAAAAAAAGGGGGGCTCACAGATCTAAGATGAAGAGCAATATTTAATTTATTTAACAATTATTTTATGCGAAGATTACGTGAGGAAGATATGATACACTTTGATAAATTTAAGTATATTTTTGTTGATTTTCTGATCTTAATGTTATTTGGATGGTAACCAAGTAGCCGGATTTTAATATGACATCGCTGAAAATGGAAAGAACCTATAAATTAACTGTTGATAAATTAGCGGTGTTTTATGGGAATCGAAAGCACAGTTATTGACACATGCGATATTTTAATACCTTTAATATATTACAATGTTACGACGAGCTACATTTTCAAAATCTTTCTATAGTGTAGAGACCTGGACCGCGCACATATCAGTCACCAAACTTGCAAACCTTCCACAATTTCAGCGTTCAAGCTCAATTTGGATCTCAATCATCCCCCAAAACTAAAGCTATCAAATATTCCCGAACGTGGTCAAACTCTGACTGGAATAACTCCACAAAGACCCATAACCCGTATATGAAAACCGCCATATATAAACACAACTACAAGATACTCGCACAGTAGTAGCATATTAAAAAAAAAAAAAAGAAAGAAAAAAAGAAGAAAAAACGAAAAACGCCGCGCATGCGCCGTTTGCAACCCGAGGCATGATCTTATTCACTTACAGCGCAATATAATCGAATAAGGCGGCAGGCTGCCATTAATTTCAAAGCAGCAGGGGACAAAGGTCTCTGGAGGGAGTAGCGGAAAGGCGCGACGAAAGGTGGCTTGAAATTTTCAGCGTGAATTTTCAATAGAAGCGAGTACGATCAAGAACAGAGCTGAACCACGCTCGCTATCTCTCGCCTTAACTCTACCATGGGCTGGATTAAAGTTTCTAACGCCTGCGACTATTGACCTCTAGCAGAAGTCTCCATCATAGAAAAATACAGAGGAAAATATACGTAAATATGAAGTCAAGTTTATAAATTGTATTTTAAAATTATTTAGTACGCATTTTTTGAAATACGCGTACTTTTTATTTCGTGATAAATTATATTCAAAACTGTTTGCTATGCATTTTCAAAATGCGCGTATTTTCTTCATTTTTCTTGAAATAACGTATATTTGTAAAACAGAATGTATTTTTCTTAGCGAGACGTACTTTTCCGAGCAGACGAAGCCCGGAGCTGTGGCACCACCTAGCACCCCCTTAATCCGCGCCTGGACTCATTCTTTGCCTCTCTCTCTCTCTCCATCTCTCTTCTCTCTCTCTCTCTCTCTCTCTCTCTCTCTCTCTATGTCTTTCTTTTCTTCTCCATTTATTCTTCTCTCTTTATTTTTCTTCAAAGTCGATGCAACGGCGTCGTTCCTCGAGCATACTACCGACTCCGCATCCTTCCTTTTTCCAACGGCGCGCAGATTGATTTCCAGCATTGCCGATGCCGCTCCCTCTTTTCCGCAATTCGTAAGCGAGTGCTTCCTGCGAGGAAGCCTCATCACTAGCCTCTGTCTTACCCCCTTTTCTCTTCTCCACCTTCAGGAACGTCTTACCTCCGCCTGTTGCCCCCAGTTTCAATGGGTCTTTTTAGACGTTTCAGACTAGCTAGAAGATGGTGCGAGGGCCGTTGCGGTTGGTGTTTAGTAAATGATGATGGAGGTACTCCTTTTTCTTCTCCGATGGTGGACGAGATGATGATGTCGAGGTTGGCTTCAAGTAACGTAATAACGGAGACGTCTCTTTTAAATTTGAGGAAGGGGTAGCGATGTTTGAAGAGCAAATTCTTAGTAGTAGGGAAATGAACTTTGCGAACTGTCCATTGTTTGCGAAATTTAATGTTTCCCTTTTTCATAATGGGTTTCTTAATCCTCTCATTAAAATGATATTATCTTTTAATAAAGTATCAAATGTTTTTAACACTATTAATATTTCTAAATCGCTTCTATTTATAATCGTCGTGTTTGAAATAATTTTCATACGTGTTCTGATAAAGTGAAACAGATCCTCTTAAAACCAAGTAGAGTTTGGAGAGCTTTTAGCGGAACTTTAAACTAATTTTACTTTCATGGAGAACATGTTTAAAAGCTCCTTTCAATATCATTTAACATGAAATTTCAATACGCTGGAATCCCGATCTTAAAAAGTTCATCGATTTAAATATCTTAGAGAGTTTCCCTGCTATCGGTCGCTTAAAATGTGCTATCAACGTTATTTCGTTAGTATCGATTACTTATACCTCTAAACTATTGCTTAAACATTTACTCGATGATGTAAATCAAGCAGCAGAAATCTTGGATTTTTCACTTTGGGGAATAGATATTTTCTACAAATTGTTATCTATATTATTATTAATAATCTTAATATTATTCAAAATACGAGGTAATATGACACATGCACAAATATTAATTTTTTAATATTTATTTCTATGTTAATATACGAATGTTTCGGACTAAAACGTAGAGATCTACTTCATTAGGAGTGAAAAAAAGAGCTTTGCGGAAAACGCTGAATATTAATCAAGGGCAGAGTTTAATGTCTTTTTGAGATACAACAAACGGTGCAACTTTGGGAATTAAGAAGTTAATACGATTCAAAGAAACCGATGAACGAAAAACGAAACAAAGAAAATCATATATATATATATATATATATATATCACGATCTTTTATCCACATCTATCACTATCTCTCTTTCCAGTTGAACGTCATCCAATTTAAAAGTTTCGGTCGAGTAGCGCGAAGCTACTACTGAGCGAGTCAACTGAGGCCGAAGTAGTACGAGACGATAAATGGTCAGACATTATACGTAACAATGTCGGGTGTGGAGAATGTAGTTTATTTTCCCCCTTTATTTCCCTCTCTTGACTTCATCGCGCTATTTTGCGTCCGTTTCCACGCACGATTTCCCAGGTTCGCCAACCTTCAACATTCCGTTTCACCTTTTTGCTGGCGACACGTAACCCGCTACTTCCTTTCAGGAAGCTTCATTGTCGGCAGGCTTGTCGTAGCCGTTTCACGTTGCTCCAGTCCATGTCTATGCTCTCCCAGTCAGCCTTTATTCACAGTAACGAGGTTAATTTATCGACATCGTATCGTTATATTATGTACGATATTGGCCGTAACATCAAGTACCTGTTATTATGTTATTTAATAAACCGTATGTATTTTACTAGATCTTTAATTTTTATTATATCCATACTGCAATTTAATATTTATTGCATCAAACGTCAAATATGTTATATTATATGGCTGTTTTAACCTTTGAAATATCAGAATTTCACTGTCGGTCGTCGTGAATAACTAGGTTGCTCGGTTTTATTTTCTTACATAAGGAAAAGTGTCGTGAAATCTTTTTGTAGCTTGAATGCGTCACTCGAGCGAAGTTAAAGACATCCTGCATCTCGCTTAAGCAATTTTTTGGAGCACAAATTACTTGAAAGAAAGCTTGCAACAATTTCATACTAAAAACTTTTTATTTACAGGATCGATGTTACGTACTGTTAATAAGTATTAACTATACGTACTGTTAACACTAAACCTACCGACACTTCTTGTAATAAAAAAAAGTAATAATTTTTATGATCTAACTTAAATAATGGTTAATTTATAACTGAATATATATAAAATGATGAAGTTTCATAAAATTTCCTCCGAATTTACTTTTGTTTAATTTCAATTTGTAGGACAGAATACAATTTTTTCTTAGAAAAGAAAAAAGCAAACTAGAAGTAAATACCGAAAAATATATTGTATGCATGTTTTATGAAAAGTCAAAAATTATGAAGCGATATGATAATGTTTAAATATGCTTAAATTTTTGTAGAAATTTGAATACGGTCAATTTGTCCAGCAGTGGTAGATTTAGTGTTAATAAGTCTTCATTGCAAGAAACACTTCATACGCACCAATCTAATACATAACTCTTCATTCGCGTATTGACATTTGAGTATTGAAACTAATCCAAACTTTTAAACAGTACTGTATAGCCGAAAAAAGAACCATTTGCACCTGATTAAAAAAAAGGAGAGAGGAAATTCGACCGCGATGAGGTTAACGATAATCGCAGTTCGCATTACCATTAACGATGAAACGAGAATCGAAGGGAATCGCGATATCGATAATCATTAATTACGTTGGAGGCATCGTTGTTTCATTCTGCGATCGATGAGTTGAATAAGGTACGATGAAAAGTTGGCTGAAATAAAAGTGGGCCAACGACGTTCGGTCGCTGATAAAGCTGGGAACGTCGCGATTTCTTCGTTCTCCTTTTTCTCTTGGTATTCAGAACTGCAGCAGGAATTCCCCGCGGAGGAATCACATTTCCCCGGGAGTCGATTTCTAAATTCGCCTTAAAGGAAAGGCTCCGGCACGAGACGTATTTCTATCGATAGGCAAGTCGCCGTGGAAAGCTCGGCTTAAAGTTTAATGCGAGGGCTTAGGCCGTATCAGTTTCCCGATCCGCATTACACTGAGACGATCGTTAACTTTGACATCGTCTGGACAGCCGTACATGCCCGTTCCATCGACAGATTAACGCAGCTCGTCAAGAATTCAATCGCCCTTGAAGAAAACATTGAGCGACGTACGTGACAGAATCGAAAAATTTTGTCTTTTCATTGGAAAATACTTTAATATTAATGCGAAGTGGCATCTCTCTTTGTAGGTAATTAACAATAATGTCGATAGATAGTATTAGGTTGTCCGAAAAGTTTCTTTTGTTTTATGAGGAAATAATAGACGCACAACGTTTTTTATTTTATATTATTTTGTCGAATTACGTACGATCCATTTTGTTCTGTTGAGATAAACACCGCGACATTTCACGGACTTGCTTTCACGTTTGTATGCAGGTGCACTGTTGTAAAAACACATTTGCGAAAGAAAAACACTTTTCGGACAACCTAATACGAATGACCTAGTAAATGTGTGTATGTTGAATTAATAATAATATCATGTAATGTGTCTTTTGAATTTGCCGTAAAGTTTCCTGCAATCCTCATAGAAAAAACAACATACGGACCCATTTGTAACGATAATTATGAAAATGGCTTAAGTCAAGAATTTAAAAAAAGAATAAGTTTATCGCTTATTTTGTAAATCTATATCTATCTTTGCAAAGTAGTAGAAATTGAACTGTCGATACGTCGTTAAGCAGAATTGAATTCATGCGTAGAACGCGAAATTTGAGACATCTCGAAAGGAAAAATATATGACGTAGATCATTTTCATAATCGGTGGCACATTTATGTTAACTAAGGTGACCTTGGTTTCGCTATGAGAACAAAGTACTTTTGTTATTTCTGTATTTGTAGTATATTCGACACCACTACAGTACGGTTTAAAATATCTTTTATCACATGATCGTGTTACGTGGAACACCCTGTATAATTAATTTGCTCTTGCGTTATATGAGTATATCTATATATGTATATAATGTTCGTATATTATTGCATTCAGGTTAATGAGCAAATAGATCGATAAATAGGTCAATATTATAATTGTGGTAGTTTGATGAACTATTAAGTGTTGAATATTAATCGAACATTAATTAAAGCGATCTTATCTGCTGGGTTAGACGATATCGATATTATGTTCGTAAAATATTATCAGGTATTAAGATGGTAGTTATCGGCTTACAGGAAACGTAATATCACGCCTTGACTCCTCAATCTCTATTACCTGTTAACGGTTTTCTCGCCGGAAGCTCTAACATCTCTTATTCGATTCTAATTTCTCGCAAATACAAGACGCTTACGATTTTGTCTCAGTATACTTCATTAGAAAGTTACGTAATTGGAAATTGATCATTTTACAATTTCTTTCTTTTTCTTTTTTTTCTTTTCCTAGACTTTATTAGAAAATTATCCAATTAGAAGATATAATATGAAAATAAAAATTTTCTATCTTAGTATTCTCGATACTGATACTATAAGTATAGTACTATAAGTTTCGATACTATAAGTTGATAAAGTCAGCGAAATACTTTTTTTGTATATAACGCTCTATATATATTTTCAAATTTCTTATTATATTATATGACATAGGAAAGTCACCCAAAAAGAGTTACACATTCGAATATATGAAAGCTTTTTTACGTCACGCTTTTTACGTGACGCAAACAAAAAGAAATCGCGGTATTCGAATGACGCTGGTACTGAGCCGCGTCCAACCACGCGGTCGCGTGAATACCATTCGGAGGATTAGCAAAGGAATCGCCGCGCCTTTAGCCACAGCATCTCGCTATCTCATCCGCGTAATTAGCCAGCCTATGCCTACGACGGAGAATACAGTTATGGGTGTCCTCCTTTTCCATAGACGACAGTCGAAGAGGCTGCCAGATACTCGAAAACCACAGAAAGAACTAGCTGTTCGTCGAAAGACACATTGTGAATCGAAAGACTTTTCTTTTTGTCCGAAGCAAATCCTTTGGTAAGCTCCAATGAAAGAGAGATGCAGGTTTTTAATTTATCCAGCGGATATGTAGTTCCTGAATGTATCACAGAATTTTAATAGAGAGCGACGGAATTATGAAAAATTAACAATATTGCTGTTTAAGGCTTATCACTTGCAAGGTTTGAACTTCCCATATTTATCGCCTTGACCAATTTAGTGAAAGAATAAACGCCGAGGAATAGGTGGATCTAGTTCAATGTTTAACCACAATCTTCGATACCTTGACACCTGCAATTTTATTTCTCTCTTGCGATAGTCTTACAAAGCCTAAAATAAATTTTGTTTTAGCATTTATTATTAATTAAAATAAATCATTTTAGAATTTTCCTGCTTATCTACCGGAATAAAATTCATTACTTATCTTCCGATCATTTACGCTATTAAACCATTTCGATTCTTGAGATAACAACCGACGATAGATAATATTGACTCATCAAACTGAAATTTCAGGAAGGCATTTCACGAATTCGCGAATCTAATATTCCAGCGAAGTGCTTTCGATATGCTTACGTTTCAACTTAATCCACACCACAATTTTCAGGCAATCGAGATAACCGAACGACGCTGGTTCAACCCTTGCTCGGAACGGTTTTCGCAATTTATGGAAAATCGCGGTATTATTGCCGCTGGTTTTACACCAGCTTTCTTGCGGCCGGTTCGGTTTTATTTTTTGCTGCATTGCAGGCTGCAGTTTCGACCGTTCGCGCGAATAGTTTGCGGCGACGATGAATCGAAGGTTTGCGGCCAAAAGAACCAGCGCGGCGGTTTTTGTTGTTCGTCGCACATGGCCACCCAGTAGTATGTAAATTTTCTTCCGCTCGTTGTTTTTAACGTCGATAAAAGTTTCTCTGTCTCTCTTTCCCTCCCGCTTTGCCGACGTTCCTTTTTTTAGTAAACGAATGAAGCGGTCCGCTGTATTTAGACGTCAAACATAGACGCAGGGACACGTGACTCGTTTCGAACTTTTGAATATTGGAAGCGATATGAGGGTTCGCTGGAATCCACCACAGTGAACGTGCAACACAGTTGAAGTTTCCTTGGCGACACGGATGCTGCCATATTGGTCGTGAAAAGGTAAAATTGCATGCGCACCATGTGATTCGGAGTCACGAGGTGTTTGATGAAAAACAAGTCGATATGAAAAACTTTCTTGGGATATTTGTTTGTATGAAATTATCAGCGTTGAAATTTTTTGTAATTATACAGTTTAACGATTTTCCTCAATTTTGAGTATTTTCTTCTCTCTCTCTCTCTCTCTCTCTCTCTCTTTAAAGCTCTATTTTGCGTCATGAAATTGCGTAATTAGTAGATTTTTTAATTTTCAACGACAAGTAAATCAGAAGGCTCGTCTCTATGATGTTAAACACCATATTTTGTAGTTAAAAATGGCATTTTTTATCTGCGACAATTCTAAAATAAATGTTTCGACGCAAAAATTCTACGAAATAAAAGGAGCCTTGTATTTGTATTTAATTTTCCATAGAGAATCATAGTTAAAATAAATAGTTTCAAATATTAAAAAGTGCTGATATCGAAGGGCAAGAAATTGGACACGAATTGTATCCAAAAAGAGAAAAAGTATTTGAATGAGAAGTCTAAAACTTGCAATTAGAGTAGTGTCGATCTGTTTCATATTTATGATGTAGCATGAATTATTTTTCATGGTCAAGTACCAATGAAAGTAGATCGTACGCCATCATCGTATTCTTGATCCTTTTCAAAGCACTATGTAAACAGGAAATATAGTTAAATATAAATATAAAAAAATATAATAAAAAGAGACTAATTTTAGACTCTCGCGATCATAAACATTTTTAATAAATATCTATTTTAAACTTTTGCTGTATACAGTTTACATTATTAACAAAATCGACTTATTTCATGATGCATAAAGAGCCTAAGTCCAGAAGAACGATATGGAAGGTTTGAGCGTGATAAATCGTCGTTTCGCCAACCAGATAGCTAAATACGATATTCCGGACACGTGTACGTGATCGTTGTGCCGTTCATAGAGAAGAAAAACATGATAAATGATGGTTCAATCAATAGTTGCGTTTCCTTCGTCCTCGATAACGATCCTGCACGACGTGATCGAAATATCTGATAAGCCGCGAAATGGTTACAATAGTAGGAGAACGGTTATTTAATTACGAAAAGGAACAAGCCAAGTATCCTAGACCGTATCAGATAGAATCGTTGGAGCAGAATGGTCAATATTGAAATTCGACGTGGTTCATATAAATAAGAATATTTTTCTTTTCCTTATCTGCAACTAAATATCCGGCGTGGATGTTGATTGTTGATTGAAAGTAAAACATTTTCGAAAGACGTTTTCAGCAATTTATGAAACGTTGAGTTCGATTGCGATTTCTTAGATTGGAGTTCCGCTTTGCCAGTTTTATCAGAGCCCAGTAATATTTAGTTTTATGGTAATTTGCAATGTCGGACGCTTTATCATCTTCTATATTTTTTTTCTGAACTTCAAGTTCCAAAAATAGTATAAAAGAACTCTGTCGAACTTTACTCTACTAACGATAATAATGCTTTTACACTTTCAATAATTCGAACGGTATCCTTATTTATAATAAATACCAACAAACTACGATAAATATGACATACTACGTTAATATGAATCAGTGTTTTAAATATTAAAATTAATTTACCATATATTACTTGTAAATTTAAATACGAAAGTATTACTCGAGCAAACGTTAATGGTTCACGTATTGTTTAATCTGTGATTTTAAATTACAAGCAACATCAAAGAGTAGATACCTTTAAATTTCATGTTTCAAAAATTTCGCAAACGGTTAATCGCGTAGAAGCTTTTTTTCATTTTTTGCTCTGAATCGCACGTAATTGAGCTTGATCGAAATTTCTTTGTCACAGGATGTGTTTGCGAATAATTATGGCAGAAATGGTGAAGTAGACGATAAAAACAATGTCATTGAGCCCGGAAGCGATGAGGAAGCACTGGGTCGATGATGATGCTCGCGTACGTTGACCATAAATATCGAAAATCACTGAATATCTGTTCATTATCGAACTTGTTAATTAGAAACTGGGCGCTTATTATAGGAGAAAGATTGATTCAAATTCTAACGAGGCAGTATTTCCACGTGCAGTTTAAATTGATCGATATCTAAAGTAGATATCGATAGCCGCGTTTTATGCTGTTGACGATGAACTATTGATCCACTTTCACACGAAGAATTTGTAATTATTTGTTAATAAGTAACGGATGGACTGTTTACCAAATGATACGATATAGTCTTTAATTGCGTTATATAGACGAGATGACGCTAAATGCTTGATAATGGGAATAAATGGATACAAAGAGAAGCAAAAGATGAATCGGAATAATTATGAAGTCTAAAATAATAAAATTCATATGGTAAGAGCGACGAAATATTTTCACGAGCTACTGTGTATCAAAAATTCAATTTTTGTTCCCCTTTTAAGAAATTGCATACGAATCGTTCGATAAAGTAAATTGTTCGGGAGAATCCACTCTACAATTTCAATATGTGCAACAACTTCGACGTATGTTGGTAAATCGATATGGCGGCAGTTTGAAACCTGGTCAGCTCTCACTTTAGAAGTTCACATTACATGTTTATGAAAGCTCGTTCAATTTCATGATTCTCGCGCAGCTTTTTTCATTCTCTTTCATTCCCCTCCGTTGTTAAAACCCCGTCTAATTAATGAAACAAAGGAATCCTTGACTTTTACATTTGACGATGTAGCTACGAGAAACGTTTCTGAGAAAATATTTCCGGTTACTAATATTGTGTCGGGAATTAAAGGGAAAATTAACTTGAAAAATATTATAAAATCTTAAACTTGACTTTTTCATTAAAAACTGAGGAAGTTGTAGATAGGATGCTTGAACCAAGGTTGAATATCTAATCGTTTCAAGATTTTGTATACGGAAAGATTAAAGGCGGATCAGTTTCTGTTTAATTAATTTCGAAACTGCGACTCAGCCAACTTCATTATCTCTTTGAGCTTGTTCGTTATCTTTCAACGCAAAAAACCCATTAATTATAAGACCTTCTAAACACTCGTATTCCAGAGTTGCTCCTGTGGAAACGTTTGCTATTGCAGAAATATAATCGTGTTCGGGGAAAGCCTCTTGACATCGTAGCATCGGTGTCAAGAGCTCTGCCACGATACTTTATCGTTATTGAAACTCAAAGGACTTAGGTCTTTTCTGTCCTTGCATACCCTACAAACGTTCTGACATTTTTACGCGCCTCCGACGCGACAAAAAGACGGACAAATCACGAGACCGACATTTTTAGTCCCTTCGCTTCGAGCACACGAGGATTCTTTTCGAGATGACATTTTCAGAAAAATATTGAAACGCGTGCCACGTTTTCTTCGTATACGGAGAAATTAGTTGCGAGCTGTAGAACTCGGCATTCCGTCGAAACTAATGTTTTGATTAGAGAGTCTCTCCATAAATATTCGGTTCGTCAGGTTTCAGAGTTTTCTATGAGATAATTTTATTTATATAATACGTTTTAATAGATACAAAGGTAGGTGAAATTTTAGTCAGATATCCTTTTATCTTAATTTTTCCTCGAGTCTTTAGAGAAATACGCGATCACAACGAAACACATTAATTAGAACGATGTTTTTACATTTTATATGATAAAGGTAGGAATTTGCATATATTCCAGTCTATTATACTCACCGCGCTCTTGCTTTCTCTGCTCACCACCATATCACACACTTTCTAAACCTCTCTTGTTCTTTCTCTCTTTAAAATCCTTCGCACACTCTTTCACCCAGGTGCAAGTGGCGCGAGCGAATGGAAATTAGCGAGTCGACCGAGATGCGCCTGTAATTAGGAAGCTCCTGTCCGGACTACTTCATCGTGGTTCATTCGCCAGCCACCCTCCGCCATTCTGATCCCTTCACTATGATGCCGGAGTGCATTCTAATACACAATAAGAGAGATACCGTGTAGCCATGGAAATCGATGGCAATGCGCTTAACCTTCGCGCGAAAATTGACAATTAACCGGGCCGTTTCTTGCGAGTTTTTCCACAAAGCTAAAAGTGTTATCCGAAATTTGAAAA
The DNA here is from genome assembly GCF_014825855.1 of Bombus pyrosoma. Lineage (NCBI taxonomy): Eukaryota > Metazoa > Arthropoda > Insecta > Hymenoptera > Apidae > Bombus > Bombus pyrosoma. Next base: position 9,756,357 of record NC_057783.1, read on the forward strand.
GGTAGGAAAACGTGGCTTTTGGTCCTTCCGGTTGGGGTTAGGTTGGGACGGTACCACCGCCGTTTGTCGAGACGAGCAATGTCGTGCCGCGCGGCTTTCAAGTGTTTTTCAAATATTTCGTTTGGTTTGGCGGGTTTAGGATGAGAGAATTTTTATGAATGAGAAGAATTCAAAGCTTCGTTCAAAGTTTCGTCTTTGCAATTTCTTTTTTTGTAGATTTATGTAATGCAATTTTGTTTTATATTCGTAACGTGGCGATTTGAAATCGTAAATATTAGTTGAAACGATAACTTATGATAAACACGATGTTATGTCTTTTGTAGGCATCGTAGGTACGTAAGATCGTGGCTGGATAGTGGTAACAAATCTAATATTATTTTGTCAACGATAAAATTTTAATATTAAGGTCTAGTCTAGGACTGGCTATAAATTTCCCTCGTTTCATGCGCGAAAGGCTTCTTACGCTGCAAAAATTCCATAAATTTTCTTCCCCTACGCGCGAAAGAAAATAAAACATCACGCCGTTTATTGGCAATGAAGCCTTCAGAATGACGCACTTCTCGCAGAAAGTTTTTATTTCAGCTATAGTAACCGTACATTCGTTACCATGTATTCTTGTTCATTGTTTAACGATATAGACGTAGATTTCGTAACATTCCCTTTTTTATTATATCTCTATGAAGAGATTATATTCAAATATAATGTACATTATCAAAGAAATTGCAGTTACAAATTACAACGGTACTATCGGAATTAAAATATATTTTGTTCTCATACTATCATACTAAGTTAGCTTACGGTCCTATTATGCTATTTATTTATACTATTAAATCGTGAAAAGAAACGAAAATTTTCGCCGTTAAAGGATCGAATTATTGGTAATTCCCTATTTCAGATTTTCAGTAACAAATATCTCAATTAATGTTCCTGAAAACCAAAGTTTTTAATTTGTTACCGCATTCGTATATAAACAAACTGCACCTTTTACGCTCGCACGGTAAAAACAACCAATATAAACAAACTTATCGTGTAATTAAATTTCCCTACATTAGGTACTCGATCGAAACAAGGTTATTTGTTACTTGTTGGAACAATTTTGCACGCGAAACACCATTTTACAAAGCCAATAAAGGATGACTGACGAAGAAAAGAGTCGGTATTTGTTGCTCGGAACTTTTGTAAACGGAAGTAACGACGTTTAAATTCATTCCGTCGTTCGGGATAACTCTATTTCAGATACACAAAGATACACAAAAGAACAACACTAGAATTTCCCTTCTGTTCCTTTCTTTCCTTTTCATTCGTCCTCTTTCCCTGCGATAGGGCGAACGTTGACGAGAAATTTAATTGAGGGAACGCACGCTGCGAAACAAATATTTTTCGCGAACCGGCTTACAAATATCGACGCGATTTTTCACGCGTAAACGTGGATATGATAAATGCAAAAGTATTTTTCGCTTGAGAAACCGTCGTTCAAGCTTGAATATAATTGATGAACGTCGTTATCTTCGCTATCAGTTGTTACTGTGACGTTTGAAACATCATTTCCAATATAAAAAATAATAAATTTAGAAATTTGTAAAAAAAAGGAGAAAGGGGCACATTAATATTCCGATATTTGAAACGACTCATTAGGATAGGAATTGTGGAATTGATTTCATTTGCAATTTTTCTTCATTCATAGCTATAGGCCACTCGTTTCTAAAAGGAGCTCGAATATGAAACTAAAACATCCCGAAATTTATATTACTTCATTGTAAAATATTTTGCTCTTTTTTAATTTCCATATCATTTTGGATGGGTTTGTGGCGGGTTTTGTGTCTTCGTTTATTTATCTGAACGATGAAACATCGAATTTTGTGATATCTAATAATGAAAAATTGTATATTTATTTTACACAAATTTATTTTAGAACATTTCTATTCGTTTGAACGATGAAAAATATGCCCTTGGCTATAAATAATATGAAAACACGAAGAACAGACACGGACACGGGCGCTGCGTATTTTCTGTTAGAAACTTGTCAAATAATTTTTAAATAAAACAGTGAAAAAATGAGATCGCTTGTGAGAAGTGGCTTTGAAGTTTTCGACGCGGATTGATATTTTTCGGCATTTTTTGGTGGAATTATTTTAGAATACTTCTATTTCCGATGGTTATTTAATTAATTCTATTCGTAACACAACATACTGCAACGAAAAATGTTTGTACCGTGTTTTTTCAATTTCACCCTAATGACTGCTCTTTCTTTTCGCGATTGTATAATCAATCATTTATATATTAAAACCGACAGTTGTACGTTTCACAATTACTTCACAGCCCTTTTTTTTCAGTTCCATCCAAAGATTTCATTTTTGTAATTCATTTGTTGACGTTCGTTTGTTTGTTTCTCTACCCTCATTTATTGTTCACGGATATCTTCTGAAGCTTTCATCGTTGTTAACACAGCTATAGAATCAAATAAAACATTCGCTGAAATGTATCATCGACAAGAGAAAGATTTGTTGATGTAACTACTTCAAGAAAAACTCGACATGTTTATTCGTGTATATCCGTGACTTGGGGACTGCTATTACGCAGAAATATTCTAAATAAGGAGAGGTGCATATTATTGTACCCTTCAATATACATAATGTTTTGAGTTTCAAGGTCTAGGAACAAAGGAACTAATAAACAGATTTCTATTTATGTTCCTTGTAGTCTGTAGCTAAAACTATAAGGTTAACTTTTTTGGTAATGTCCTTTTGCTATAAATATATGAACGTGCTCCCCATCAATTCCATTGTATTGTAGCACTAAGAGAATAAGGATCTGAATCAGGATAAAATTATACTTATACATTATACTTATACTTATACCTTTAATTATTTCAACATATTTTTCTATTACAAATTCATCCACTCGTTCTTCAATCAGACAACCTCAACCTCAACAAGATTAAACCTTGAGTTTTATGCAATTTCTCTTGTGTCAATATGTATTTAATATCTTTAATATCTTTTTCAATTTTAAAACGGCTTGGTAACGTAAAGTAAGTAAAAGAAATAAGTTATTATTTCGTTAGTGCATAATAAATAATTTTTGATGTAGTACTAGGTGTTACGTCGTGTAGGACCTCTGCGCGCCGTCCCTCGCTACCTGGCAGCCAACGGTCAACCTACAGCCATCCCGATTCTCAATCGACGCAATAACCCACCATAAAGACATTAGCCTGTAGCTGCATTGTCTCCACAAATGTTTGCCAGTCTAATTGCACGTCTGGAGAATTCCCTAATTCTAGAAATATTTGCAGTTT
>NC_057783.1:10107096-10203468 GCF_014825855.1 Bombus pyrosoma
AAAGAGCCTGGTCCGCTTCTCGCAATCGAGCATCCTGAAGCAACTCTAACACCATAAATTCCGTGAAAGTCAATTAAATCATAGTATTGCATCCCCGGTTTCGAGCACATCCTTTACCTAGACCTAGAGGATCCAAGACACCGTGTACGCTTCCCTGTCTCTTCTCTCTTTCTCGACAATAGCGATCTCTCTCCTGCTAAGAATTACCCTCTTTTTTCCTCCTTTTACCCTCACACACACGAACCACGTACGATGTCTCTCCCTGGTCGGAAAAAGACTACATTTCTGGAAGTCCTTGGATAACTTTCTCATTCCCCTTCCGGCTCACCTATTTCTCCATTCTCGTGACGCTTGCGTATCATGGAGCGTGCAACAAACGTCCGTGAAACTCTTCCTAGAAACTTTTCGCCGGACTATCCTCACGAGGACGTCGGATTCTGCTTAGCAAACGCGAGCAACGCTCGTTCGTAGGTGTGTTTTTCTTCTTTTCCGTGCTCGCGAATGGATGATAACTGCGAAACTGGCAAGGAAAAGTTTCTTCGAAAACTTCGCAACGGGTTGGCGATTTTTTTGTTTGAGTGGTCGCGCTGGGTAGCCTCGATGGATGAACGAACTGGGCATTGAAGTTTCTATATCTCTGTTGAATTTAATAGCTTGACAAACGTATTGCGAAGGCTTTAAATTGTAGACTTTGAAAGGTTGATCGTTAATTATCATAATTTAGTTTTTGATTATTATATAATTTAGATATTGTGCGATCGATGTACTTGATTTCATCTTACGTGTGCTTAAAAGGTGATATTTTTTATTGTCATTTATCATTTGTCAATTTTTAAGCGTATTTTAGTGAATTTACGTTTTGTCAATCTTCTGACAAAGGTTCGTGTAAAATATACTTTCGATAACAAAATATCTTTGCATTTAGATTTTGGAAGGAACAAGGACATGTAATTTTTCTTAAATAGGTATTTTCTAAAACAAAGTTTTTATGTAATTCTCAAGCTAAAGACTAATTATAGAAATTGTAGGAGAACGTCAAAAATTCTTATCATTCGTAAATGTACTCGATTCTTTATTTTTGTAGTTCAGTAGCAAAAAGTATTTTTAAGTATTTTTGTATTTCCAAAGGAACGTACAAATGAATGAATCTCTGTTAAGAATCAAAGAAAAATACCTATATAATAAATAATAAGATATTATAAGAATAGTGAGGAAACATTTTCAAACTTTTGAGTAGCTTGAAGGTCTGCATAGATTCATCAGATCCTTGGTTCCCTGACTATCGCGGAAATTGTAGCCCGAATATACGTAGGGAACGTGTCCTTTCGATATCCTTGCAAGATCTTTACGAGTCTTTTTACGAGTGTCTGGATAGAGGAGCAGCTCTCATATAAATACACATTCAAATCTGCTGTTTATCGAATTTACGTTTCTTCTGCTGCATTGCTATCCTGCATTTTTTAAATAACTGAAGAACTTTGCAACAGGTAATTTCTCCATTCAGTATAAATTTATATTTCTTATTTTGCTTCTTTAAAAACAGAAAATATCTTCCAAGTGTCCAGAGAACATCCACTTCGTCAGTCAGTTTTACTTCCAATCTTTCAAAGAATCCTCTTTCTGGCTTAATGAGAGATTTTCAAAATCTCCTCCATCTTCTTTTCTCCTACTATAGAAATTCCTCGCGGAGACGCATTCGTCTTTTCATGTCTGCCGGATCGTCGATAGCAAAAATCGCTGAGGAAGAGCTTCGTCCGAGGAGTTTTAGCAGGAACCCTCGTAAAGTTCTAAGAGGCGGATTTAGCTTAACGAAGCCTCGCGATATTCAGACCGCGGTCGCTCGTAAATTTTTCCAGGACAGATAAAGCTCGCCGGACGAGTTAACCGGAGAAACGCTCGGTAACTCGTATTTATCTCGTTGGATACCGTACATTTTTTCGAGAGCCACAGCGTGAATTTTTAAGTTCTGGCCACCCTGCATGCCGTTCACCGATTACTCGCTGTTAGTCGGCTCGCAGATTTGTGCAAACTCCGTGCTTCTTCATGCATAAATGGAGATAGAATAAAATTATTCGAGAATCTTACAACGGAGTGTAACTGTTGTATCCTTATTTACTACCACAAGATTGTAATAATCGAAACTTACAAATTAGTATATTAACAAGTATATGTATATATAAAATCAGTAATTCCACTTCCAGTAATATTTAGAAAGAATCTTTATCATATTAGCAGCAAATTCTGTTATCCCAATGGCAAAATCGTTCCTTCCCAAAATTTGAACGAATCTTACTTTCGTAAAAGGAAGGTCGAGCTTGATACAAATTTAAATCACCCGAAATTCATTCACGCAGGTAGATCGACTGGCGTAAAACAGGCGATAAAAGATACTTGAGAGAGGCGGGGAAAGTTTCCAGCGCAAAAATAAAATTACTTTTACGAGCGACACTGGCCCCCGTAGGTCGGCCATAAACGTAGATACTCGTGCGTCGCGCCTTCGCCGAATCCCTGTGAAATTTTTTAATAAAAGAAATCTTGCCGTAGCAGCCGGGAAAATTTATCGCCACGGAAATAATTTTTGCTCGAGATTCGTTGGACTAGACGCGAGTACGAGATGAAGTCTGCGAACGCAACGAAACGGACACGTGATGCGCCATGGAGAGATATAAATTTCACTTCTTGACAGGACACAAAACAACGTGACCGCGTGGTTGTTGTACGGTCACCGAGTTATTTTATTAACCTTCTATTTATCAAGTCTATGTCTAGCGTTTGTTTTCTCACCCTTTGTCCAACATTTGCCCAGTCACGATTCTTCCTTCTACGAGTCTGTCAACATTGACTTTCATAAATCGTCCCATAGGGAATGATTATGGTCGTCAACGGGATGACACATCTCTCTCTCTCTCTTTCTCTTCGTTCTGGAATTTCTTCGCCGTTGCCTTAGAAAAGCGAAGTAAGTTCTTATATCGCGAATCATTAACATGGCTTCCGTTTTTAGGATCATTTAAGATTAGTCGTGTGACATTTATCTTCATTTATTCAATTTATTGTATTTGCGCTAGATCTGATGTTAAGAACGAACACAGAAAGGTAGCCATTTTGGAGGTCGAAAATACGCTCTAAAACGTTGCACGAGTAAAGGATCGCAGAGATTATCGGTGGACTCATCTAGCTTGTCGAAGGATATAGATCCCTTGCAGCAACATAAATCTTGTATCCTGCCGGAACACGTACCAGCAGGGTGCGGCTATCGGCTTATTCCATCGTTCTTGTGTTTATCGAGCTGGCGTTTACCCTTTCACGCTCTCCATTTCTTTCATACCCCCTCCTTCATCACAGCTTTTCTTCCTGTTTCTCCCTCTCTCCCTCTCCTTTAAACCTACACCTTAGCTTTCTCTGAGCTATTCATCGAATTGCTCAATAAGGTTTCGCAGTTGAACCTTCGGGTCAAAGGTATTCGTCGAAGGCTTCATAGTGCAACGACCTCACCTTGCATGGACATAAGCTCTTTCTTTTTATTTTCCTTTTTCTCTTCATCTTTTTTCTCATGCTTTCTTATCGCTCTTTCAACGTGGATCCGTGAAAGACGATTATTTTTTCTTTCTTTCACTATAGTTTCGCGAATAGTCATGAAACTGATATTCTTCTCGAAGAAGTCATTTGGAGATTCTCTTTATTGTCCTTCATCATTTCGAAAGTCAGAAATTACGAGTTTATTTTACCTGCGTTAAGTAGGAACTTTTAGGTTGAAGTTGTGATAATGGAGATTGTAAGATTTTTTTGTGATTTTGGAATTATATGAAATCGAAGCAGAACTATTGGTACCCTTGTACTCGGGGCTGGAACTTGCGGTTAATCAGGATACTTCAAGCTTTAGCCATTTAACTATTTTAACTTCTTAATTATAAAACTACCGTAATAAAATTAAAATGACATTAAAAAGCAGTCTCAAGTTTCACCAGATTCTCTCCTTTCTATACTTCGTTATTCATGGGAAAAATTTCCAGTGGGCATCACAAAATCGTGAAATCTCTTATATTTCCTTAAAATTTATTCGAATATTACAATCAGTGTTCCATAGAGTAGTGGCCGATTGGCGATTAGGAATCTCGTCATACGACGATGGCTGGTAGAGCCGGCGACGAACAGCTCGTTCCATTTCCTGATATAACGACCTCGAGGGGTCGATCAGACCGTAAGCCCCTATCGTCGATGTTCGACGAGCTTCCGGCGAGCTTCCACGTCTCAGGAACGAGACGAAGGAAGGGTATTTCCACGTGACCTACAGCCGCTTTCTCGCGCTACGTGCAACTCGAACGCCTCGATACCTATCACAGATCTCGCGCGGATTTTCCGCCTGATAGCCTTGAATTCCATCGAAAGGTCAACGATATTTTTCCGTTTGCTTCCCACGTTTCTCATTCTTTGTTTCTCTGTATGTCTTTTATTTTTCTCTCGATGTAGGATTCGTGATATTTACGTGAGAACACGTATCGTGTAAGGAAGTAAGGAACGTGTAAGTAGGTCACATTTCTGAAATTGTGACTTTATGAAGACAGAAACAGTAATGTTTTAGCGATTTGATCACTGTATTATTTCTTGCAGGTACATGCAATGATATTTGATACTATGTACAGAGCATAATCGTCAGCAGAATCGTTTAATTTATTTTACATGAAATCATTGTTTCGTAAGCAGGATCCAAACCATACATGTTATCTGATGCGTAAAATTGCATTTATAGGAGGTTGACAAAGGATCATATTGATAGATCATCAATTGAATAGTTCATTGATGACAGATTATTAGGTGTCGGATTATCGAGATTCTATTGTTTAGACCATAACAAGCGCCGCAAATGAATAGTGATTTAGACGAGCTGAACGCCAATGTGTACGTCCATTCAAGATAAGTTATGGCATATTGCATTAAGATCTGAATTATCTGAATTAATTGGAGCCCGTTGTGCAGTCAAATTAATAAGTAAAATTTACAAATAGAAATATTATTCATAATTATAATTAAAGAAGAAACTCGATCATCGTATTTTGGAATAATTAAGTAATTATACAATTTATCAAAGTATTTTCTTTGATCAAGTTCTGTTTAATTAAAAATCTCTTTTCGTGTACGTAATTAATTTTTGTGTAACGAACAGCAAGATATTCAAAGAAGCCGATTTATCGCATGTACATTCCTGCACGAGTGTTTACATGTCTAAGGAAGGTTTGTCACGTGTAATGCCATTCGTTTTTCGCTCGCGACGATTCGATGCAGTTTCATTGTTAATTAGACAACTTCAAGATTCCTGAGTAATTGGATAAGTTTACGAGTTGCCGGTATAGTGAGAGAATGTGACAATTTTCCTCGTATTCCTGTTTATATAGAAATTGATTAAATAAAATAAATTTAAAATAATTGATTTCCATATCTAGCACCAACGTTACTTATTTCTTTGTTTTATAGTTCAATTGTTTTCAAAAAATGAACTTTATAAGAGAATTTAACTTTTAAGAGAGGGATACTATTATAATTAATATAACAATGTTCCGTTGTAACTTCATATTTTTATTATAACTTTCAAATAAGGTATTTAAAAGTCTATATTCATAAAACATTTTTTTTCTTAATTTTACTTACAGAATATACTAATATTTTGTCAAGAAAACTGGGACGCTCCGTATAAATATTTCTGTAGAAATATTAGACTCCAGTAAAATTTTCAGATATTTAGTTCCTTTTATCCATCTGTGAAGATATAATCCGCGACAAAAGAATAACACATCCTGCAATCTGTTAATTTTTATGTCGAAAGTCATAAATATTTAATTTTGAATATATATATACGTTTTGTACATCACTTTCTGCCACGTAGATATGAAGGTGCTAGTACGAGATTCGTTTATCTGTAAAAATGGAAATATCATAAAAAACCATTGATAGATAATTTTTGTAGAGCCGTCAGAATTTCGTATAATTGAAATGACTCGCCTTGGCATTGATAAAAAGATCTTTTGATTTCTTTTATTTATTTTTTCTCATTCTAATAAAATGCATTCGGTCAATTCATTTATGCTAGTGAATTGTCTGCCTTTACCATGAACAGCTCTAGAAAGATCTTCTCGACAGTTTTCTATTGTATTTATACATATCAATGGAATATGCCATTTCAAAAGTGCAATATTAATACTCTTAAAATATGTTTTCACTAGCTTTGCACTCTTACTGCCATGTGAATCGCCGTGTTATCCTGTTGAAATATAAATTATTCCCCAGAGATTCGTGTTGTGTGTGTTCCAATTTGTGCCCAAATTAATTCTAAATACTTTTTGTTATTCAGTTTACCCTGGATAAATTTTGTATTTGTTCCGCCATGAAAGCCAATATCCGCCCACATCGTTACTACCCCGTCACCCATCTAAAGACAGCTCAAAATTTTTGCTTCCTTTCGCATATCATGATAACAATAATTCCACTCGTCAGAGCTTTCAAAATTAAATTTCTTTCCATCAGTAAACGACATTTTTCTGCATTTCTTTTTCCGGTGCACGTGTTCTTCCGCAAACTGCAATTTTGTCTTCTCATGTGCCTCTGTTAGAGGAGGTTTCCTTTGCAGTTTCTTTCGCTATAAATGCTTACATTGTTTCAGGATACTTTGGACATTTCTGATATTCGTTTTCAGCAGCTTCAGCAATCTCCCTTGCAGTTATCGATGAATTCTATGCTGCTCTTGAAATAGCACGCTTCTCTCGTACTGTTAAAACTTTAGGTCATCCACGATGTTTCCTTCGGCCGTAATTTTGTGCATTACAAGAAAAATTAACAACAACTTTTCCACTTCTGCCGACAGCTTTAGTAATTATCTCTGTTTCTCGTATTTATAATATATACGATCATAAGTACGATTATAAATAAATAGTAATATTCACGATTATTCGTAATTATCTTAAAATAGAAATTTTCCTTTTGATAATATTAAAATCGTTTACATTTCCCGATCTGTTGGTTTTTTTTCACATCTTATTTTCTACAAATTACGTATAATATCTCACTACACTGTATTCTAAACTATCACTCACTGACACTTGCTCGTGTTCAACTGAGAAGTGAGAATACACAATGTGTACTATCATTTTGTCGGACTAATTTTGCACAATGTAAATAGAACAATGCACAATACAATAGAAAGCTACATATTTCTATATCCTTTCACATCTATTACAAGCTTCACAGAGTGTGTTATTTTTTTTACTGCGACTTGTAAGTATTTTGATCACCTTTCAAATAATCTCACTTTAATACTTGCTTGAAATTGTTGTATAACTTATCTTATATCTTTGAGACAATGTGAATATATTTCAGATACGTAATTTAAGAAACAAATAATAAATATAATTAGATAAAGATATTTGCAGACTTTTATTGAAAATAATCTTTTTCTTTGTTCCTCGTCATTTTTAATGAAATAATTCGAAATTATACTATATTGGGTAATGTGCAGTTTTAAAATGTTATCAGACGATGATAAAAAGAATCAAATCAATCAGAGTGCATTAACACCATTCGCACTGTATTTCGTTCGGTTCCGCCCTAAATTCGAGGTATCGATTTCATCTTTCGTCTAACGATCACAGGTGGCTTCTTCAGGCGTCTCTAACCTCTCGTTTCTCTCTCGAGCCGGTTGCATTGGCGAGTCAGCCGATTTTTGTGCGATTTCCACGCGCTAACGAGCCGCGAATCTCGGGTTTCCTGGAAAAACTCCGAGAAATATCGTAGCTAAAGATATCGTGGTGTGTGTGCTTAAGCGCGAGTGCAAAAGTCCGTAGGCTATTTCTTCCAGCCTTTCCTCCCTTCTTCTGTTCCTCGGTCACCAGGTCTTACACTTCTCCCTGTCGCCTTCTCTTGTTTTCCATCTCTTGGTTCTTGGCCTTCAGTTTTTCTTTCTTTGGAGCTCGCGTACGCTCTTTAAGTTTAAGATTAGTGGCAACCCCATAATTGCTGGACCGATGGAAGATAATAGAAAAGGATATATGTATCGGTAGATAAATTGGAGGGCTATAATTCGTTTCATTCCTTCATTCTCAACTGAAAATCCTGTTTTCTGATGTAGGGATATATATTTTGTTGAAATTAATAACAAAGGTTACTGTATGCATAATAATCAAATCAGGTCTTCTTATCTTTTTTATTTTAACTGTTTTGATCTTCAGTTCATAAGATTCAAGAGGTTTTTAAACGTGTGTTGTGGTTAGTCTCAATCCGCTGAAGAGTTTAAATCGGGACTAACTTCGAAAGTTTCAATAGGAACGTTGGAAAAACAAATTAAAATCCAGACGATCTTTACCAAACATTTTCTTTGAAATTTAAAGCTTGGGTATACCTCTTCCTGTCTCATTAATTTTATTGAAACGTTAATTTTAGATAGTTTCGCTATTTAAATTTGTAAGTACTTGTTGGGTTGTTCCACATCAAAACAATAAATTCACTAACGAATATAATTCAGTACGAATTTTTGCAAAATATATATCATATTAATGCTTAGTAATGTAGAGAGAAAAATATTCGACCAATCGGATTACTCGACTGGAATTTGAACCCGGATTTTCCACTCGCCGAATGAGTAGTTTCTCCACAGAGATACCCAGACTGTCGGCGAATTTTTTCTCCCGAATTCTGATGTGTCATTAGACGGTTGCTTACAGTAATTAAGTAGTTCTTCGATATACATAATTACATATATAATTTCCATAATACATAATGTTCGTAATTGCAATAATTTAACCCATAGACTGTAAACGTTTTTACCCTAGTCTCAGTATCCCCGAAATGTAAACGAAATGTAAGTCTTTCGTATCCGGTGCATTTTTCAACGGGTACTCAATTTGGATTTTTGCAAAAGTCAGCCTGTATATTTAGGATAAGGAATTTATATGACGCGAATAACAACAGGCTCTAATTATCAGTATAAATTAGTATTATACAAAAGACAGAAGTAGTCGTAATACATCACAATCAATGATAATTAAAATATTAAACAGAGATAAATAAAAGAACATCTGCCGATAAATGAATCTTACCTCTGTTTCTCCGATATCTTCCAAGCGAAACTATACTTTGGTTTCTTTAACGATAGATATACATATTTAGCTTTGTCCGTTTGGATTCTTTACAATCGGAGATACCGAAATGCCAATTGATTCTAAAATTTTTAATTACATCGTGATAATAAAATCAAAATTTACATTCATATTTCATGAGATAAATGTAGTGGCGCGTTTGAATGAAAATTCACCACCTTAAATTTAATTTAGTCATCGTGTACGAACAATAAATATCGTCGCAAATATTTCGCTTGTAAAATGGAAAAATCAATATACATATAGCACTATTGCACATCACACTCTTAATCAATAAAGTAAAAGACAAAACGCGAGATCAGTCGGGAATTATGTATAAGGGACAACATTATTCTTGTTCTCGTCGCTGAAACGTTCTGGCTGGAACTTCTCAGGCTCAGGGAAATACTTAAGATCGTGATGCAATGCGTAAACAGGAAACCACACAATGTTATCCGAACATACGATTAAATACTTGTAACCGGGTTCCGCTGGAGGCAATTGGAACTTTCGCGCACAACCTGTTGATGAAAACCATCGGAGGATATTTTCGAAAATGTCTGCGACATCACCATTTCCATGTTCTTCATTTTCACGAGAGCCTCGTACGAAATCAGCCCGTTTCCTTCTTCCATATATCGATCCACCTCCTCCCTTAGTTTCTCTTGAACGTCCGGATTAAGCGCCAACTCGTGGGCCATGTAACACATCAAGATGGAGGACGTATTGAAACCAGCCAGAAAGAAGATGAACGCCTCTGAGCTGTGATATCATCGATAGTCGTCTGATGCTTGGCAGGCTTCTCCTTATCCATAGCCTGCATCAAAAGGTGAATCATGTTCGGTTACCTTATGGAAGAAGTTGGTAGCGTCGCGTGAAAAGAACGATAATTCTATCATTCTGATTGAACGTGGATTCACGCTCCCTATAAATTGACCGCTGTTGCAACGCAATAGTGCGATTGTAATCGAGGACAACCCAGTGACGCGGAATTTTTTGGCATTAGCATACCTCTTTCCGTTTCTTAAATTCTACGCGCTTCCTTGTTATATTGCCTGCGAATCGTTGGTTAAACATTTAAACATTGCATGCGGTCACCTCAACATTTTGAAAAATGCCCTCTCCATCTCGAGGAAGTGTCAAATCAGGAAATTCAAGTGTCCATCCCCAGCAACTTGGCTAACTTCAAACATCGTTCCTATCATCAGTCTGTAGTAGAACTTTATCGAGTAAACACGCAGTTCTTCTATCAAGTATACGCGCCTGTTCCTATTTTTTTTCAAACTGTCGTTAAACGTTAAAGAGACTCAATTGCATTAAGTTGCACTTCGAGGCAGATGAGTAAAAGTTCGCGTGAACGATCTCTCGCATTGCAACAACCGTTATTACCTGATTTTGGACAGCTCTGCTGTGAATCTAAGAATAAGGAACGGAGAAAGCAATCGAGATACAACAAGACGCCTAATAGACTTTGTATTTATTTGTAATCAGTTTAAAAAGATTGAAATTAATTTAACCCTCGTACATGGACTGTTTTTAAACTTTGATGCTCATTTACAATCATTCGAGATCACACAAGTAATAATGACTCTGGACACAGTCATATTCAGGAACATTTCCCTATTTTTTAACGCTAGTTTGGAGCTTCTAACGCTCTTAATTTTTACGTAACACCTTACTTTCATCTAAAATCGTGCGTTTGTACAAAAATTGATGCTTTTCTGAAGACTGAGAATACAGCAAAACAGAAAATAAATTTTTTTTTGCTGAGCAGTAACAGGAAAATAGGTTAGATGAATTTTTCCATATAATGTAGCATTTAAAATCACAGGTAGTTGATTTCCCCGTCTGCTCCATTTTCGTTTACTAGTTTTAACATCCAGTCAACATGATATCGTTAGTTACAAATAATATTTGCGAAATATATGTATACTTAACTTTTCAGTGGCAATCATCAGCGAGAAAGAAATGATTCTTGCTTCGTGCCACCGGGAACGAATTACAATAATTCAATGAAACAGTTAAATTTATTTGTTGTAGAAAATAAGGGAAAAATTTCTATCTCTGGAGAACGTGTGGTTACATTTTAATAGGTTTGGACAACTTCAAAGCCTGTAGTTCGCAAACTTGTGTAACTTAACCTAACTTCAGCAGAGACGAACTCCCTTTGCACATAATATCCGATAATCTCATGCTCACATAGCTAATAGCTCCTATAATAAGCGTCTATTTCGCCCACGATCATAGTTTAAATATGCTAAATCTGTCTGCACAATTAATTCGCCACTTTAAAACTAGGTTAAATTAACCTACGATCTATTCGTATTTTGTTTAGATGAATTTATAAGTATTCATAAAATAATCATTTAATGTTGTTTCTTTTAGCTCGGTGACAGTATGGTAGAATATATTCATTGCAGTATATTACAATATACTCGAACATTTCTAAAACGGCTAGTACTTTGTCATTAAACATATATGATGTTACTAATCTTGAGAATCTTTTTGTAGAACAAATTTTCCATCCTTTTATTCATTTTTCCGTCGCTATTTTTTATTGCATCTTATTAAATTAAAAAGTCCGCTACGTCATATCGAAGTTGTTTTTAACGCGTGGCAAGAAAATGTATCAAAACTTTTCTAATTTTGGTTTTCAAGAATTGTCAGGGGAATGACTTCTTTATCTTAAAGTTCCACCTCTTAAAAATGTATCTTTTTTAGTCTGTTTGTAGTTCGGTATACTGTACAAACTCCTTTGAGTTTGACTTTCCTCGTATTTATCAAATTGTTGCCTGGAGTTTGTATGCGAATGAAAGTATGAATTGAATTTTTGTCAGACTGAATTGAAGAGATTTTGTAAAACTTTTCTTTATACATCGAAACATCATGTAGTCTTTATTGTAAAGTATGCAAAAAAAAATGTTCCTTGCAATTTCTGCTCTTCTGTTTGCAATTTTTCTCAAACGCGATAACATTTTATTTAGATCGACCCATCTCTTTACATTCTTTTTCGTACAGGATCAATGTAACATCTTCCTTTCTTGCAAAAGTAGGACCTGTTATTTTATTTCCTTAAATACCCTCCCATTGCATGAGCTCGTTCGATTCACCTAACCCCCACCGAGTCTCCAATTTCTACTTTCCTCCACCATTTCTTCCTCCAATAGTACCTATACCACCCACCACAGGAAAACAGCGTCAACACATCACAATTAACCATTCTTCCATCTCCCAGCGATTCAACTCCTCCCACACCCCCAGACAAGCGACGCGAATCACTTTATATCCAACACCTCGTCTATTTCTACCAGACTTAGAAACATCGACATTCACCCATACAACGACGTACACGCTGTCTACCACCGAGTCCCCAGTTCCCGTTCTGCTGTTCCGTAGCACTGGAGGGTTCTTTTTCCCCCTTTTACGAAGTCGGGAGGTTGCCTCGCATTCTATTAGCGTCTGGCATCGACTCAAAGGGCACCGTAATCGAAGATGCAGGCAGCTGGAGGAGTATCGAAGGTTGGAGGAGGGTGGGAATCGATTCTAATCGAATCACGCCAGCCTGCACGGATTATATCCTTCTCACGAGATTGGTCCGGTCGTGGTCAAAGGACATATCGCTGGTCGACAATCACTTAAGGCCCACTCTGGCTGGTTAGAGAGCCGACCAGCCGCAAACGTGCAGTTGGCCTTCTTCCTTGGTGTCCAGGCAAATCGATCTTGATCTCGCGGGTTCAGAAGAGAGCCTCTCCTTCCATATCTCCATATCTCCCTTTCTCCCTTTCTCCCTCTCTCTCTCTCTCTCTCTCTCTCTCTCTCTTGATTTTGGTCTCGATTCAATCTTCCAGATGAACATTGCGGTCGTCAAAGGAATTATCATTCTCCTCCCTTTCATTGATCGACCAAAACTCTTTGACGATGCCTCGCAAACGATATGATGCTAACTGCACTCTGCAAACCTCTAGCCGTGTTGTACGAGCTCGCTTGCAACGTTTTATGACTGTGGTGGTTGTTTCGTTGGTCATCGAGGTGTGGCTGCTAGATTGTTTGGTGCAATTAGGCGGCAAGCCTGATAGGGGGAGATCGTATTGCCCGATGCGAATCGACAGGTGTTGGGGGTTGGCCAGATGGCGGCTCGTATCGAGTCTCGGTAGCACGGAGGATGCAGTTTGTATTAATTGCAGCTGGGAATTTTTCCTATTGCGATTGTGATTTGATGTTGGTTTTAGTTGCAAAAGATACGCGTCCTGTGGTGTTCGCGCAGTTTGGAATTTGTAGTAATTTTAGATGGGAGTTTTTGGTATCACAGCTATTATAGTAATATATATGCAATTTATGGAGTCATAATTATACGGAGTTCTATGCAGTTCATATACATTTCGGAGCGTAACAATAACACCACAGCATCAATTTTCGAACGTTCTGGAGTTTTATGTAGTGGTTTTTAAGTATTAACAATATCGTATGAAAGGGATTGGGCAGCGTCATATGTAATGAAGAAAATTCCAAAGAGCATTTGAATTTGCAATTTGAATTTATTTGAAAATAATAGTAAACAAAATATTTCTCTGGTGAGCATCTATATGTACCAATGTATTTACAACGTATAACAATTTATTAAATTACAACGAAATGATAAAATTATAATGTAGGTGGTTAAAATAAGTAATTTTAATAACGAGTATGACTTCCATCTTTATCTATTAATTCTAAGATGCGATTTGGCATACTTTTAATTAAATTTTTCGGAATTCCTAATTTGATTTTACACTTCAGTAACAACTGTTTTTAACTACAAAATTTGATTTTACATTTCAGTAACAACTGTTTTTAACAAAATTTTTGAAAGTTGAATGTTTGCATAAATATGCCGTACCATAATGCCTCATAGATTTTCGACTGGGAAGCATGCAGATTGTTTCAATAAATTCATATTAAATCTTCCAAGCCATGCTGTGATTTCTCAGCTTTTATGTATTGGGGCATTATCTTGCTGATAAGTATTAAATTACTAGGTACTAAATTATTTTTCAAAATATCAATATCAATCTCTGTACTATTCATTTTTGAAGTAGGGAAAGCAAATTGAAGCTTACCCTTGCAGCAGAATGCACGCCACATAATAAGTGTTCCTCCATTGGAATTATGCTTAGAGGAGTACTTTCCTTCCTTACGAAGGTAAACAGTGAATTAAGTAAGGCATATTAAACATAAACTTAGCTCTCGATTTATTAATGGTGAAAATTAATTTGCATTATTGTAATTTCTACTCATGTTTTTACGAACGTATTGAAGTCTGACTACGTTGTGACGTTTTAAGAACGTAGATGCTCACATCACTTTTTGTTTTATAATGTGCGGATTACGTTTAAAAACACGTTGAACGGTCCAACCAGAAAGGTTGAGATCACATTCCTTCACAGTTCCTTTTTAATGTAACTTTTTAATGTATTGCGCGCAACTTTAACAATTTGTCTTTCAGTACGGCGAGATAACTTCTTTTTAGATACACCATTCTTGTTTTCTTCACGCGTAGTAGGATCACGTAAAAATTTAGTACAACTTTATGAAATCGCCCGAATTTACGTGCGATTTCAACAATTCCCAATTTTTGTTCTTTGTATGTTAAAATCGCATCTTGTTCTTCTTCGGTGAGATAGTTATCGCGTAGCATTCTAAATTAATCGAAAAACTTTGTGTTCGCTAAACACTTTATAAAAGAGACACTTGAAAGAAGTTAAAAGTGAAGCTGGCGCTATTATCTTGCTCCGATGGTAAAACAGTTTCTGATTATATCTTGACATATGCATAGGCAACTTCGATGATTTTCGCTTGAAACCTGTTAGCATCAGCAACGCTCTTCCACATTATGCAAATGACTTCTTCAAATTATTTTCTTAAAGTTCGAAAATGTTAAAAGCTTCAGTGGCGCTATAGGTATGCTCCAAAGCGTATGTGTCTGATCTATACTTCCTTCTGTTTCAATAAATCGGATTAAAATAATTTATATGTACATCAATATTCCAAGTGTATTTATGATTTATCGTATGTTATACATTTTTATGTTTCGAGTATATATTTGTGTTATGAATCGTTATATCAAACTGAAAAGAGGAAAGTGAGAACTCTGATCGACAAATAGAAGAAAATCTCAGGATCTTAGGACATGTGTGAACTTCTATGAGAAAACGTGCCCAAGTGTCTATTGAAAGAAACGATAAGAGACAGATGGTATGTTTACTCAGGAACAAATCAAAAAGAATTATTTTTATATCCGTTATAAGAACCTTTCCAATTGTTTGGACGAACGAATCGTATTTTGTATTTTTATCAAAGCTTTATTTATTTTACCATTTATTTTTCCTGCTCTTGCGGACATTCTGTTTCAATTTGATTCTACTCAAACGCTATTTTCTTTCGCAGTGAAAACAAGTTTATGGATTCTAGTAATTTGTAGATGTTTAATTGAAACGTAACGTTTAGCTAAAATGAATTTTATATTATAGAAGTTTTCGCTACAGTTGAAAATATAAAAAATCATTTTTTTTCAATCAATACTCTACTGGCGTGCCCCTTAGAATCTATATACATGTATGTTATTTAAACAGTTTTTATATATCTAGAAAATAAAACTGTGGTAGAAAAAGCAATGATAATATATTTGTATAATATAATTGTATAATTCTCGTTGAAAATCATAATAAAATGTTATGTTTTCCTTTCCTTCTTTCAATAATCTTCAATACTAAGGATATCTACCTTCACTAAAAGAAACTTCCTCGTTCAACATATCGCTCTGAAGCAGTCAAACATTATTTACATAATTTTTAATCTAACTTTCCTGTCACTCGACAAGATAATTTGCGCGGTATGCAAATAAAAACGTTGCCCCATCGCCAAGTACTCTTATCAAGCCTTATCAAAGCTGCGTAGAAAAAGTGAAGATTCCCCACCCCACCCGCCATGAAACTTTCGCTGAAATTCAATTCCGAATTACCGATCAAATTAATTATTCGAACGGACAGGGAATCGCTAGATGAACGTATTGCTCGTCAAAGATCGATTAAATTCACCCACCTCTGCCCCGCACCTCCTCGCGTCACTGAATATTCCCTCTTCATAAATATGCTAATGTTACACAAACACAAATGCAATCTGACCGCATTCGTCGTCTAGCAATCGTTTTAATCTCTTGTTAGTTTGAGGAAGCAATCGTGCTCACTCCCTGTCTCTATCCATTTCGATCCTTTCCCAATCTCAGCCCCTCCTTTCGATTATTTAGCTTGGTCTGTCTGTAATTGAGCGTACAATGAATCTGTCTCACCGGGAATTTCGCATAAATCATACTCATTCCACTGGCGGAATCTGCATAAATCGATATCGATTGTTATTTTATGCGGGGCCATTTTTTATGCGGCTTACACCAGCCAAGACCGCGGAAGCCAGGCTAAACCGCTGCCGCGGGTTTACATTAAACAATGTTGTTGGAGTATAGTGCGGATGTTTTTTGAGACTGATTTAGCGATTTGGCATAATTTTGTTGCAGCTACTACAGCAGATACGTGTCTCTGGGTTTACTAGAAGATAGAGACACGGTTTAAAAATTTGTACGTTATTCTACAACGTGTACATTGTGTATCCAATTTCTAACAACTCGATGTAAATGAAAATAACAAAAATTATGTTTTTATCGTACGAAGAGATATTACAAACTCTAGATTTCGGGCAACGAATGTTTTTTAATCAGTATATCCACTTTCAAACAGATCGTTCCCATCTAATGAAAATCTTTAACGCTCTGTTTACAATTTTGTATACTTTTTATTTTCGAAATTACGTAGTTCACTCGTCCGAACTATCTTTTAACTTCTACGTTAGCGTAATCGGTGCTGACAAAAACTGCTGCGGGCAACTTGATCGAAACACGAATTTACAGGTCGTGTGCGGTTGTCTGGCCACAAATGACTCACTCCACTAGTCTCAGCAAACTCTCCTGTTCACTATACAAAATTCGTAACACTCCTCCTCCCGTATTTACGTTTCATCAAAGCAGTTAGGCCGTACTATGGCGAATAATAGATGAGAGTAGATTACTGAATTGCTCCTTACTCAAAGATTAACTCCTGATTCCTCCATAAAATGATTTTCCTAAAGGAATAAGCTAATTCGTATCTTTTAAGATAATTAATTCTCTTAAAAAATTAATTCTCCTGTTGTCCTCGTTAAATTAAAAGAGTGACGATGTGCGTTACACCTTCCAAAAATAGTTAAATACAAAATATACAATATTTTCTTTAAAGAAATAGAAAATAATTATATCCTTTTGACGTAAATAAATTCATCCGTAAAAAGATTGAACTCTATTTATCTTTGCGCTAGATTTCCATATTACGATAAAGTCTACGTCCATTAAAAATTTAGTTACAATCTAATATGCATAATTTTAAAACATTTGTTTAAAGATGAAGTTTATAAATACTGTTTATAATTTAGCAGTCTTATAATAAAATAAAATAACATAGTGTCTCTCTTTATTTTCATTTCTAAAATATGCGTCTATAGTTTGTCAACAAAAATAAAGAATACATACCTCGTACTGTTTCGTTTAATATCGAATTTTTTAATTTACCTCCACAAACTTAAATTTACGTTAGACGTAACTTAATCAAAAGAAATACAACTTCAAATTTAGCTACGTGTTAAATTTATTTGCTATGTAAATACATCAAGTACAGAGAACAAAGCATCAATGGATGCTTACCGCCAAATCGTATATTATGTTCTGCTTCTTCTTGCCAACGTAAAAATTATTTATTGTTATTTTAAGAACAGATTCCAATCTAACAATGTATGCCATTGAAGAAAAACGTAAAGAGACAATATTAGTTGGAATTTCGTAAGCTTTGGCGACAAGTTTCACGCGAATCACGTGTCGTATTCAACGACGTTTTCTCAGACGAATGCTGAGATTCGTGTGAAACGAATCCCAACCGAAAACATCTTCGTTCGATACGAAGCTTGAATTCACGAAAGAGAAAGAGAGAAGAAGGCAGCAGCGTGTCTTTGTTGGAAGTAAGTGGACCGATAAAATCTCGACGGCTTCCTCACGATAATATCATTTCGAGATACTTTCACGGGGAATTCACCGCACACGGCACTCGCACGACGAGAGAAAAGAATACCAGTGACGACAAAATACGATCGAGTCGGTTGTACGGATCTCCCAGGACCTTTCGAATGAATTTCTCGCCGCGTTTTTCATTCGCTTGCTACGTCGCGAAACTCTTCGGCTCGATCCGGATGAAAAGCTTTCAGAGATAGAAATCTGATGGACGAAAGTGCCCTCCCTCTTGCGAAAGTGAAAGTTCAGCTTTTTACGATTAGTTCGATTACATTTAGATTTTACATCATTACATTAATTACGTATACATTTCTTTCATTATCCTTAATTAGGCTCAAATCTTTTTAAGATTAGTTTGTTTAGATCCTGTCTAGATTTTCTTTTGTAACTAAACCAAGTGTATTTACATTTTTTTTATTTCGACTTAATTATACCTATGTTTCTTCTACGATTAACATGGTTGCGACTGGATTTCAGAACTTATTAGGAAAATGACTATTATTTGTGTAGTTGAAAGGAAAAATAAGTTTTTAGCTGTTACACAGTTTTAATTATTGATAGTTGCAATTACTAATAACCGAAACAGCGTAATATTATCACCATTTTGTTTTCTAAAAATTAGTGTTTAAAACTTGATGCTTAAAAAATATAACAAAAACTGCATTATAATATATTAGTGACGTTAAAGTGGATTTTTAAAAGCTTTTTCTTTGCTACGAGAACGTTAAACATTTAGAAGAAGACGAATTTGAAATTTAACTTTTAAAAGCATGGCGTTGCAACTTCGTCGCTTTCAGACTTTGAGCAGACTTGATCCAGCCTTAAGTATTGACTTGAATCATCTTAGCTTCCCCAGTTTACGTTTTATTTTAATTATGCTGAAGATTTTTCGAAAACTTTCATGTTTAAAGTAACCTAGCAAATAAATAATTTCAAAATTATTAAAGTGAACATTTTATATTGTTAGGAATTCGTTCAAAATATTATTTGACCCTACTCTGAGAAATAAGCCTAATGCTCATGAACGGAAATGTATTTTAATTTTACTACAAAGTGAGTATGTAAGCCCGTTGTTAGTTTAATAATAACGTAGCTCGATTTTCTCTAGTAAACGTAGTCACAAAGTGCATGAACAAATATCTTTCAGCAACAGATTATTATTACGAGGTTGACGTACACCGTGTGAACCAAAATTTCCGGCTTCTCTCTCAGTTCTTACGACGACGCGTGAACAGTGAGCTTAACGTGCAGTTCAAACATCCGTAGATATTTGGATTACATGAGCTTATCTAAAATCTTTATGCACTGAGCGAATGTTTGAAAACTTATCGGGATACATTTTCCCTACAGGATCTTCTACGTGCAGTATATGACATGTTACGAATTAAAAAAAAGTATCGATTAGATTACGATTATGTTACTAAAACTGAAAATAATGAACGATAATAAATAAGTAATAAATAAACGGAAAGGAAGATGAGAAGAGAGTAACGTACAAAATCATGATGCATTATGAGAAACGCATGTAAGTAAGTAGATTAGGGACGTGAATGGTCGGACATAAGCGTTCAAGGCACATTCCAGTGACACCGACACGAAACAAAAGGAGTACATCAATTCCGCGTAAGCACGGGTTGTTTCTCGAATCACAACGTGTAATCTGCAAAGCAGTTTATTGTCTGCCACGATGAGAATGTAATCGTTAATCCCACTAACGGGCTGAAATTACGTGTTCTAATCACGACTGCCATAGGTACGCGACTCTGATAGAGTTGATCAACGAGCAGATCGGATGAATCATTTCACTACAAGGAATCGGGATTTTGTATCTTTGGTGTCGAACTATCGAGTGTAGTTTTAAGAAAAAAGGTTAAAGCACATGTGCTGTATAAACGAATGTAACAAAATGAATTACATATTGCATTCAATATGCTTTTAACATACTTTTAATATGAGAAATCTTTCTATATCGGTTAGGTTTAGAGTGTGTCTAATTTAATATCGTATTACAATCATGTTTTCAAAACATAGCTGATCCTAACATTCGATCTAACCGAAATTTAACAATAAACTTCAAGATACTTTTTCAGGCGTTTTGTATTTTTAAAATATCGAGATATTTTATGTACTTTAATTTAGTTCTATGAAATTATTAATGTTCTTCCAACATTACATTTAGTATGCATCAATCTACAACATTGTCAATTTACTTTATATTTCCCAAAAGTGTTACAAAATACATAATAAAAGTCACAATTTCGAAAAGTCTGTTATTTAAATCACTGCGTGATTTCCATAAATGAATTGTCATTTTAATCATTCTTCTTGTCTTCCAACGGGAGAAAATATTCGAGAAAACAAATTGCCTCGGAGGTACAAAACTTACTCCAGACTCACGAAGAAATTAAGGAACTTACTATTCGCGTAATAGAATATTAACAATCTAAGTTAAAACTTTGATTCCTTAAAATCTCGTTCCAAATTCTATGAAACTTCAGCGCATTCGCTTAATAATAGTAAGTAGTGGATGTTCTCATTATTTGTCTTGAACTCGTTAATATCTTAGTACGAAAGATTATATCGGAATAAAGTTGGGATAATAAAATTTCGGGTTAACATAAAAATAAACGAGTTTGGGCACTTCGAAGTCAAATAGAATCACGAAAGATGACAAAACTTTGTTATCATGTTTAATTATTTAAATCGAACAAATAATCATGTAACAGTGATAGCTCGGTAACTAGCACATTTTGGTATTCTAATTAATTCGACGGCAAGCAATCATCGAGCTTGAAATCCGAAACTCGGTTCGAAGTGATTCGCAATCGATTTAATTATCGAGAATCTATAAAAAGCGGGAACGATCTTGTTTGAGGCAGAAAGAATGAAATTGCGGCGGGCTGCGTAAAAATCAACGAGCTAGGATCCCCAGGTGGTATCGGGAGGAAGCGCAGCTATTTGCTTTCGAATCCGTCGAATTAATCACCCTAGAATATCAGTCTTGTCGCGCTCGATTGCCGAGCCGGTCTAACATGATCGAAACTCGCGATATTCCCGGTTTAGACTTCTACGGTTCGATAGCTTCCCTGGTGAAAATCGTTACGATTGCAGTTCGCTGAAATACTGTTATTCATGAAAGTACCTGGCAGAAAGTTTTCATATGCTTTTTATTTTATTGCGTTGTTACAATTTTTTTCAGGGATTGCTCGGATGTAAATTTTCGATTTAAATTCGCAATAGAAATGGTAGAGTTTGCAAAACCAACTATACAAAATTGCTATTCCCTTTGTAAAATTGCAAAATGCGAAAAAAATTTTGTAGAGAATTACTTAGATACGCCAGGAAAATTTTTACATTGAAATTCGCATGTTTACCTTAACTGAAATTTATGTTGGGAAGAAGGGGCTGATGCACTGAGTATTAATCAAAGAATCAATTAGCGTTAATATGGAACTATCCGAATGTCTTTTAAATACTCTGTATATATGTAATTAAAAATATTTGATACAAAAATGAGCAAAATTTAGGAAAGGAAATGACATAAAATAGTAAAAGAAGTCATTACTTTATTTATAATTAATAGCCAACGGTACTAAAATTGGTTTATCTTGGTCTATATATGTATATATATATATATATATATATATATATACTTCAGAAGTTTTCAAATTTTGCCAATACTTTACCTTGTTTCCACGTAATATTTCGCGCTTGGGTTTCAAACTATTTTCCAAATATCCTCGTAAATACTCATTGGAATCTCCAATTATCACTTTGCGACGTTCATCGTGCAACACCCACTTATCATTTACTTTTCCAATGAAATCGACGAAAAATAAAACTAAAATACATATCATTCCCATTCATTTCGATATATTACATTCCTTCACTTTGACTGGTCGGTTCCCCGCACTGTAATTTCACTGCACGTGTTCTCATTGGCAAAATATCACTATGGTATCCTAGTCGCACGTTAATTAAAGTCTTTAACACGAATTCAATTCCAATTAACGTTTGATATCGGTCACGGTCGTTTGAAAGATCAGAGATACGATTTCCAACGTCGGGCACATACTCAGAAGCTGAAATTATTCGCAGATATCAACTCTTTCGCCAAACACTTGCACGATTAACAGGTTTCACGAGTAACAGATGGAACAGGAAGAATCTGTTAATATTAAACTCCGTGATTCGTGATTCACCATTCATGAACACGAGAATTCGCAAACGACTGCTCGTTGCTTTGTCATGAAAAGGTAACGCAGTATCTAATGTAGACGACTATAAGAATCTAATTACAAGAAAGTTTACAAAGATGATTATAATTAGAAGACGATTGTACTTTTACACTTTCGTGAGAAATTGATGTACATACAATATCTTGCAAAAAATGAAACGGATAAAGTTTCCACGCAATAATTTCTTTAATTTCTTTACATAAAGTCGACTTCTAACATTTGTTTATGATATTCATCGAATATATGTTCGTGATATTTAAACTTCATCTTGGAATAAAAGTAAAAGGATCACTTTTTTTTTGCATTTCACCTAAAATTCTTTCAAACCCGAGCTATATTTCGGTCACGGAAACCAGAGATCCTCAAACCAACATTTCCTTCCTATAAACGAAAAGAGCTAGCTATAAAGAAAGAACAAATGAAGAAAGAAATCAGATAGGAAACGTCTAGAAAGATAACAAGAGATCGCTATTTATCCAGACATTGCTAGAGGCTCACTGTCACGTACGTTTTATTTACGACGTGGTTGAACCGTTGCCAATCAATCCATCGACTCCACGTGCTTCTGGCGAACACGACACTAGCTTCTAGTCAACGATCGATATCGAGCGGATATCAGACCCGATATCGAGCCTCGGGGCGATCGTCTCGTGAAAATCTCTGTGGCACCGGTGTAAAAAGTCTGAGAAGTCTCCCAGAGAAAGAATTACGATCGACTGGCGACTATCGAACGTGTGTGCGTTCGATGGAAAGAATGGAGGTTCGCTCCTCTCGAGGAAAAGCGTGCAAACGCGACGCTTCTATGGAGCCGCTGAGGAAACAGGCGCGACATGAGGCTTCGGGAAAAAAAACGAAACGTCACGCGAAGCAACTGGTTGCAAAGGCGAAGAAACCGAGAAGAACCGGCGCGAAGAGAACTTCGCGGAATATTCGCCATGGAGAATCGTTTTTTGGAGATTGTGTCTCGCGAAACTCTTTTCGCGACTGCTCCGGGGTGCCGCTGAAGGGATGATCGTGTATTTGCAAAGTTTCCGAGGTTCGGGTGGGAAAACTGAGTTGGTGTTGCGTTCCATTTGGGAATTCAGTGAGCCACGATTTCTATGTTATTGTGTAGTACATATTACTATTAGGTTATCTCATAAGTAGATTGTCGTGTTCGTCGGAATCTATATTTTTTGGATAGACGACTATAGAAAATACAAATCTTAAATACAAATCTATTTCGCTTATTGAATGTTACAAGGAGGACTATGTCTTGAATAGTTTATATATTTTTACATATTATATTTGTGCATATCTTTAAACCTATAAATGCATAAATATCGGCAATCCACTTATGTATTACAATATGGTTTCTTAGAAATATATTAGTTTATTCAGAAAATTCGTAGCGATAACTTTAAAGCCGATATATCGTCACACAATTGGCATTTTATTGAACAGCATATGCGCTACTTCCTTTAACAACTTTTTGCTATCAATGAATTTCAGACCTTCTTTTTTAATTTTCTGTCCTTTCCGATAACGAATTCCTTCCGGTGGCTGTTACAGGTTTTTAAAGAATGTATGTTTTTAAAGTAATACTGAAATTCGTCGAAGTGATCCAAACACTCATAATTTCACTGCTTATAAAAGAAGATATAGCATACTATTTGAAAAAATGAAGGTGACCTTGAAATATCGTACCCTTCCAAATAAAAAAAAAAAAAATAATAACAGAGTTCTTTATGACATATTAGGTTGTCCCAAAAGTTCCTTCCGTTTTATAAGGAAGTAGTAGATGCACAACATTTTTTGTTTTATATTATTTTATTGAATTAAGTTTGATCCATTTTATTCTATTACTATAAAATGGATGATACATAAATCCGTAAAATAATATAAGATAACAAATATTGTGCATCTATTATTTCACTTATGAAAGGAAAGAAATTTTTGGGACAATCTAATACAAACTTCGTTAATAAAGATTTCTCATATCTTCAAAAATTGTGAGAAATATTCAAAGGGATAAAAATTATTATGTTACTTAGTATATCGTACCATCATTCTTGCAATATTGTGCTTCATAACCTGATTAATATCCTTGTACGTGAATTTCAATAATCAAATTGAAAGTTTAAATATTATGATCAATTAATTTCTGTCGTCCGCGTGTGTATGTTAAGTCCACAGTTATCAGTTATTTGTAAACGTCACATGTTTTAAAAATATGCAAACGAAAGTGATTCATTTGGTTCCATATGTGATTAAAATGATGGATTGTAATGTCTCGCCCTTGTAAAATATTGAAATATATACCGTGTATTAACAATCATTCTAATGCTCCATAATTTTATAAATTTGTTTCTCCTGCTTGATAAAATAAGAACAGAACAGTTAGTCTAGTTTATTCTGGACTGTTTACTTCAGTCACTACTAGCATTATTCTGATATCTTAGTTTACTTAAAAATGCCGTGCAACACGAGACGTCGAAGGAATATGTATTTGAACATGTACGTCGATCTATGACCCGCGGCTGCCACTCGTATCAAAATGGAAATAGGAGACATCAAACATATCTCTCAAATCTAAAAACAAACTCACATGTATAACATCGACATTTCGTCATAAAGTATTTTCCATTCCTCTTGGCAAGCACCTACTATAAACATAAAAACATTCTTAGATCCCTTTTCTTTCTCACTTCGTGTAATTCCTTGGTCTTTACTCGAAAAACGTATAAAGACTCAAAAATGCGAAGTATCGTTTCTTTTATAAAATCAACGAAAGATGATCAGAAGTATTCAGAGAGCTTAGCATGAATTCTCGACACGTGAGATCAAGACAGAAAATAGAAGGAAAGAAGAGAAAGACGAAGCGGGAGAATCTACTTCAATTCTCAAAATTACGTTCTTCCGCTTATCTCGCGTCGACGAAGCCGCGCCAACGAAGGATCGTGTTTCTCAACTAGTCTCACCTCTATTTCGCAAGACTCCCGTGAACGAGATCACGCGAGGACGCGGCGTGAACTTGTTAACGGAAGTAAACGAGCCATCCTGACGACGCGACGGGGCGTCGTCGCGCGAAAATTGTTTGTCGCGGCAGATCCGCGTGGCGATTTAGCCGGACGAGTATTAGGAACGCTCGAGTCAGTGGAAAATCATCAACGGGAGCGAGAGTCAGCCTGATTTATTTATCTATTAGCTGACACTGTACTGAAACGCATTCATACACTCGATACGAATGTATCCAAATTCTTAGAGTATCCGAAAAACGCGACAGACTAGCGGAAAAAGTTAAGAATTTTTGCAACTTTTTCAATTATATTGCAATATTCCAATATGTACAGTGGTGAGCGTAGTTTTTTAATCAGATATATTTTTCATTATACGTTCAAAAGTGATATTTTCAAAATTTGTATCTACGTAATATTATATAACTATATAAATAGTGTTTAATTGCTGTGCTGTTTTCTTTTACATGGCATACATAGTATTTAACTTGGCAACATCTGACATGTTATAATAATGTGTTTACTGTAATAATAATCTCTTCTCTCTAAACCTGACATCTTCTAAAATAACAAGAAAATATTTCAAACAGAAACTTACTTACAGAAATTTAGGATACTTAAAGCTCGCTAACATTTTACGAATTAAAAAATTAGAAAATTTTCCAACTGTCAGATTCTGGATGTGGACAGAGTTCCATTAATTTTTCCATGGAACCTGACGTCTTATAACAAAACAAGACCATATTTCAAACAGGACTTGAAACTCACTGCCAGATTCTGAATATGACGAGAGTTCCCATTAATTCTTAAGATTTCAAATATTTTTACATCACGTGAAAATCCACCGAAAGATAGAATTTGTTCACATTTCTACGAAATCAAGCCGAAGATGCAACCTCAGATTTGCAAACTGAGAAAAAGAATCTTGGGTCATCCGTAAAAGCAAGAAACGGGATCCCATCAGCTATCTTCATCATACGAATCCAGGTCAATCGAATCCTGCTAATTCTTCATACCGTGTCTGTTTTACAAACTCGAGTAAATAGTCGCGTAAAGCGCGATACGAACAAACACCAATAAAAACATCCTTCCTTCCTCCTTTTGAAGTACAATTTAAAACTCCTATGAAACTATCAGGCAGCTTAACGAAAACAAGTATCGAAGATTCGGAGCACTTCGCGAACTTTGATCCTCCAAAATTCTGGCAAACAAACTTTGTGCAAAACCAGCTATGTATTCTACACTTTTATTACAAAATCACCGCTAAAATTAAAAACACAATCATATCTATCGATTCAAACACTAAACCGAGAAAAAGAGTCCCGAGAGCAGATTTTATATTGCACGTTTCATTTCGAAAATCCTCAAAAGCAGACGCTTCTATTGATACGAAACAAGTCATACTCGTCACTCCTAGGATAAATCTATTGATACAATAGCTGTAATAGAATGCAGATATGTAAGTACGAAATCGCAGAGATTATTATGCTCCATGTATATTTAAAAATTTTGACAAACAAAGAGCTTATTAACCTCTAGGCCTCTATTCATATAAAGCAAGTTATATTTTTTACTTCTAGTAACACTAACCCAATATAACTAATAACGTATTTGCACATGCAGAATTTATTGTATTTGTCCACGAAATCGAAGAAAAGGGAAGTAGAGTTCGCACTGCATATGTCGTTTTTAAACTAATTTTAAATTGCTCAAAACAAAAATGTTAATTTCTGAACTCTCACTGAAATGGAACGAATTATATTCCTATCTTGTACGATAAAATCAACACCAGTAAAACTATCAACGTAATCATCTCTTTAGGATGCCAGACATTTAATCGGAAAACCTAGAGAAAGACGACATATGTCGTTTCCAAATTTTTCCTTTCTGATAAATAAAATGAGTCATATCCTTTGTTTCCACTACAATAACGGAATCATGGCTAAAGATTGCCAAATATTTAATCAAGAAACCTGCAAAAAGAATCTTGAACGCAGATATTATACTCCACGTACGTCAACAAATTTCTCAGGAGACAGTGATTCCTCATCCCCGAGATCGTTTAGTTTGTAACTTTCCAAGACACTTAGCGAGCTTCCCTTAGCCACGCGTTTCCTCGACTTTACGATCTCGGCCGCAATCTTCTCTCCGACTTTCAGCCGACTCTCGATCCACGAATAAAGACGTTTCTACGAAACTACTACAGAGCAACGACGTTGATCATTCTCATAGAAATCAATTCACCGATTCTCGTATAATTTCTCTCACGCCGATATATCTCCGATTTACGACTACAATTTACAAATCTCGTTGGTCCACTCTAACCAGGCGGAAAAGAAAGAAAAAGGGAAGGAAAGAGATATTTCTCGATCAAGGGACAACTGGCGCGACCAGGTATTCACGCGTGGTGATCACTCGAGCGAAAACAAGCGGCGAAGAATTACATTCTACTGGTTATCTGTCAGCCGGCCGTGTTCGACTACGGGCATCCGGTTAGACGGTAGCGCGCACTTGCCAGGGTTTGTAACCACTAGACTAATTCACCAGAACCGGGGAGAACGAGCCACGCAAGAACCGAGTATATATCACCGAGCGTTCTTCGGGGAGACAACGACGAAAAGGAAACAAGGAACAGAGCCGTTGCGCACTCGGCGACCGCCGCGGCAAGACTGGGGTCTGCTACCCGGCCGGGGTAGCTGCCATGGCAACCCGACAACCCCCGAAAGCTTCATCCCACGATCGGGTCCTCTCGCTCTTTTCCATGGTCTTCCGCAGTCGTCGATCTCTTCCCGCGCGATCTCTTTCCATCCGTTGGAACCGTCGCTGCACACACGCTCTCTATCCTCTTCTTTTCACCTCTGTTTCACGCCTACCTCTTCGTCCTTTCACTCGTGTCATTTCACTCGCACTTGCAGCCTCCCATTCTCCGTTCCTCTTCGCCATCCTCCCTCCACGATGTTTCTCTGGAGCAGAACGGAGCTGGCCTCGCGCAAGCTCCGACCGCTGCCGGAGGAAAAGTCGCAGAAGCTCGTGGCCTCCAGGAGAATCTCTGCCTCCAGGATGATGCTCTGTCGCTCCGACTCTCTCCGTTTCTTTCTATCTACTACGTGAACGTGCGCGCTCTCGCCCGTACAGGCACGCCGTTACCGCGCGATTCTTCTGATACACAGAGTTCTTCTGATTTTCTTGTGCCTTCTGCTGGTGAGATCTGGTGGCGAACGATTTCGTGACGTTTCCGGAGGAATTGTTGGATTTTCCCTTTATGCGGTCGACCAGCGGCGGTAATTGTTCGGGTGGTTCAATTTTTAGATGGACAGTGGGAAAGGGTTGACACAGGGTTGTTGAAAGAATGCTGGATTTGAAAGATGGTTTAATATAGTTATGACGGGAATTGTTTCTGGATGTTGGATGAGCTTGTTTTCTCTTTATATTTTTATGCTTGTCTTCTTATGGTACATTATGCTGTTGGTTATGTTGGTGTCTTATAGTAAATTGTACTGTAACACATATATACGATAATGATAGTTCCAGCTGTCTTATAAAGAGTTGTCTAAATAACATAATAGATAATCTTGTGATGACTAATCGGTTCACAATTATTTTCATTGTTAAAAAATATGTCATAATTCATAATTCAAGCACTTCTAGACAATTTCCTGCCATTTTCTCTGTAGGAAGCAACTGCTTCATATGTTTCTTTTTCTCTCTTTATAAATAATTTCGATCACTATTTTGCATCGTAATAGCATTTAGTATTAAGGAATAGGGTTATGCAACACTGAAGCTCGATTAAACGCTTAAACCTACCTTTTCCTCGCAGCGAAACTTTCGCTTGCGAGAAGTTAACTTGAAACAACTGTTGTTAATAAAGAAGTTGCTAGTTGCTTGCATAAAAGTTCCGTACTTGCGTAACACATTCTCGCGTTACTTGTACATCTTGCCATAACGTGTTAATTAGGCGAAGTGGAAAATCGATCCGTAAAGTTTTGCCACATCGATCGAATATTTAAGTCGATTGACTTTGCATATTGCTTGGTTGGTTATTGATTTTAAGATATGAATTTAAGATATGAACAATATTGATAATTCATGAAAGGCCTTTTACCCTATTTTTACGTTCTGAGGCCTTTAATGCAGCAATGTGGAAATGACAAGGTCTAAATTAGAGTGCCTTTCACGTCCCAGCAACTTCCATTCGTATAGAACATTTTCTAAAATATGACACAAATCTGGCTTTGGATTTAAAAGATCCAGCAAAATACATTTGATTGACAGATCTCTGAAGAATGTGCCTTTACACAATGTGAGTACTCGGCCCGAAATTTATGTATCCCATATGTAATTCTAAAGAAAAAACCAGTGGGTAACAAAATCGTGAAATTATTTCTATCAGAGATACAATAATTAATTACTCTTTAAAGCTAATAATGATTAATTACTCTTATTATTTATTATTCAATAATAATTCAAACTCATTGCTATCTTCGGTGCTAATTTGTAAAACTAAATATTTATATAATTTGAAATTACCATACAAATTGATAAATTAACTTATCCTTTGTCCATACGTTTTGGAAATATCGGTGACAAAAAACGAACTTCAAAGTTTTCTCTCTTCTGAAAGACCCGATGTTGAATCCTAATCCATCTTCAATATATTCCATTTATTGTTATTATACTACAGACTTTTATACATTTATAAAAGACATGATGATACAGAAATGTAAAGAATATATATTATAATTCGCAACAATATATGAAATATCCATAGTGTATTATTCGTTATATTTAGTAGGTAAAACAAATTTCTGTTTAGGTTTCATTCCTTTAATTATGTTCATAAAAGTATGAGTTGCTTATACTTTTATATCCTTATTCTATACTCTTCGTGGTTGTTAATAATATGTGCAATTTGGCACGCAATTAAAAATTACTTAAAAAGACAGTCGTAGACTCATCTTTCTAGGCCTATCTCTAAACTTATAGGAACGACCAAAAATCTTACGTGTATTTGTCAACTGTCTTAGAAGGGGAAATAAAACAAGCGTCGACATCGTCTTTATCATTCGTTGGAATGCACTCGAAGCTATCGTTTTATCCCCGATGAATGTGAGGATGAAAAAAGACATAGCTTCTGATGGATCCTCCTCTCTTTCCTCTGTCTTCTTCCTAAGACGACCCGTATAGATTACAAAGGAATAGCTTGTAGGAATGTCGAGCTGGTTCTTTACTGGGTGAGAAATGCCAGCTCTCGAATTTCTTCTTCCTGTATTCGCGCATCGGATGCCTGCGAAACAAACGACTTCATTTTCGCGCAGTTACAAGGGATGCTGCCTTTCCACTTTCTGACAACTGTCGCTACCCTTTCTGGTCGTTTCTATTCTAAGATGCAAGTACATAGGTACAATTTAAACAATCAATTTTTAATTTGAAGAAAAATATTATTTAATTTAATTTAATTATCATTTAACTTAATTAAGAAATTTTTAATTTGAAGGAAAGGATTACTTAATGATACGAGTTTTATTGTACTGCAGCATTGTTGGAAACTTAGGATTGCAGGCAGGTTTACTCAAGAGATGTAAATTAAAATAGCAACTATAGCTTTCGTAAGTGACTGTAGGATACAAACACGTGAAATTATTCCCGCATAGTAACAACCAATACACAGTTTTCAATGCAGGATGGAAAGGAGAAGCACTATAGCCACGATTCGTCCTAAAAAATCGTTTAGCGGAAACAGTATATTGGTATATGTGGTCAAAAGATTAAACATCAAAGGCTAAGTCTACACTCGATTAATTCTTGGCCGGCGGATGACGGCCGGTGAATGGCGATTACTGAGTCATTTCTAATCCATATATTTTTTGAACTATGTTTTAGCCGTTATCTTATCGTTATTGTTGTTATAACGTTATTGTTTACAATTGCAAGCTTGCACAAAGTGCTTGTAATTTCTTACGACACAAACTGTATGTACCAAAAAGTATTGTTAAATATACTGGTAAACATACTATCTATCACAACTAATCTTCGATATATCAATGTTATATAAAAAATATTGGTAGCATATTTTGCATAATTTTTATGCATCTAACATTTATTGCACATTTAACGTGCGGTCTAGTTACATATTATCTTTTCATTATTATTAAAGGACCGTGGGTCTATATTTCAAAGATCAACATACATTGGAAATTATAGCCTCTACTTATGTTTTCGCGCCACCAAATCATACTGCAACCGATGTATAATAAAAGGAAGGAGGAAAATTCTGTTCGACATGTAAGATATTCATAACGTCGAAGACAGATGTTCCCAACAAGAGATGTCGAAAAAAGATCAAAAACTGACGTTCAGCTGTTGAATTTAGGGAAATTCCGCTTCCCAACGGCGGACAATCTAAAATTAGGGGAAACGTATACGCTACCTTCCAATGTTCTGCATAACCAATGCACCGTGCGAAACAGACGAATTTATTTGAACCCGTTGTCCTGGCCACAATTACTGTAAACGTATCCTTCGCTTTTAAGAGGTAATTATTACTGCGGAACGATAAATATGCTTTAACGTAGCTCCCCTCCACCTGCAGAACTCCTTTTCCCTGTCCTCTGCTTTTCCACGCTCTATTATTCTTACTCCTCCCCTTTTCACCCCGTATGTCCCTTTCCCTTTGTATAGCTTTCAGAATTTCTTTCACGATTTCTTTCTCTATTTCCCCCTTTCTCTTTCATCTCTCTTTCTCTAGATATCACTTTGTTCTTTTTATCTTGATCGTTAAGTCTCCCCCTATTTTCCCTCCATTTGTTTCTTTCTGGCTTCTGCTTGTTGTACATGCATCGTTTCTTTGAACTGTTTACCCTTCTTTATATGTATACACAAGGCGGTACATAGTTTACGGTTGTAGAAAGTAAGTTCTCTATAATTTTGCAGATTTCGTTCTGCTCTGCAAATTAGAGAGACTTCAGTTCTGGGAGAACTTGAGGCTTCTATTATAAATAAAATTATTAAAATATGACGCGCAATATATTGTACACGAAATTCTTCCAGGGTAAGACTTCAAATATTTTTGTGAATGAATGGATATCGTTCGCAAAACGATTCCTCCTATATATTAATTCAATCATTCTGAGCAGTTAATCCTCAACTACCGCTACTGATATTCATTCACATAAGAAGCCATGTTTCCAGCGTTATGCTGGAGGAAACTTTCCACGCAACCATTCAACTTGCGTTAAAAAGAATTAATACTCTGTATTTTCACATGGATCATGTTTGCGCTCGTAACACAGTTTTCGTTTCGAAATCCCCCTACATACGAATCAAAATAAAACCGTAAACGAAGTTTCCAAAACATTTCTAACATTCATCCAAGCAGAAGGTATGAGGCCAACCGTAGATTATCCTTGGTAAAGCATAGTCACTAAGTTATAGCAAAATGCCAGTGGTTTTCAGGCTTTTTTCGTGGACACATCTCCGTGAAAAAGGGGGTGATAAGATAGTGGGCTGACAAAACCAGCGTTTGCTGTCAGCAGAAAGAGAGAGAAGAGTTTTAAACGGTTCTTAATTTAATTTTAAGTAGATTCGGATCCCTCTCCCAGCTTGTAGCCACGTCTGTTGGAATTTAATTGCGCTGTTTCAAGGAAATAGTTGTAAAACGTGAAACTACCAGCATATTCTGGACTTTTTATGAAAGGTCCGATCGTTTTTAGAAGCTGTCGAAATGTGTCCCGGTTGTAGTTGGAATAAATAATTCCATCAGCTAAAACAATTCCTTTCGATAAATTCGTACAAAGTCTACACTTTAGTATATATAAAAGTATACATACTTTTACTTACCGAATTTTGTGTATCTGATTTATCAAAGAAACCAAAAACGCACTTTGTCACAAAGATATTTATATTTGCACGACAGTCAATTATTATTAATATATTTCTAATAGGAATTTAAGAAAATATTACTAAACCGTAAAATCATCCGCAAAATGAATTTTCACTTTAAGAATATTGGTTTATAGTGAGTTCATATTAATATTTCTTTTTCTTCGCTATGTCCTTCAAGTTTGTCCCTTAAAATCTGACGCACGCTGCATAATCAGGGCTCATTAAACTCTTTGGGAGTAGTACGATGTTATTACGTTTCATGTAATTCCGCTCACGAAACAGGATGCAATAATGGAGAATCGCAAAAGAATATATTTCCGCGATTTAATCCAGTTTTACATCGAAATTAATTTCCAATACTTATTTGAAGAGGCGAAGTTAGAGAATAAATGTCGTAAGTAGAATGCAGAACGCGATATCGAGCGTTTCGAATGGTCCAATCAATAACTCGAAACCAGCCGGGTAAAGTTACGCAGAAACGCGTGTAATTAATTCAACTGGGAACTGCGTCATTAATACCTATCAACGATGTTGCAGCGCCATAATTAGATTATCTTTTAATATAAACCTGTCTACCTCCGGCAGATATATTTTCGATTAGCTGTTGGGTTATTAACACGATCATTGTCTTAATCACGTGCTTGCGTGAATCACGCATAGACAATGTGACACAATATGGCAGAACGTGACAAAGATACAGCATAATTCATTCTTCTATAGGTCTCGGTTCCTTTGCTCATTGTTTTCAACCTCAGTTTATATTTCTGAAATTCTATATATCATTTAAAATATTACGAACCCATTCATTGCGATACATTTGATACAAAACTTCTCAATAAATTTTTTTTATATGTCTACCTCTTGATAGATGATGTTATTTGCCACGGTAGGTCAAATTTTGATACATTTAGAATTAAGATCCATCGAATTTTTCCAAGTTGAATAATTGGAACGTTAGGGACGTTACCATTCCCGTTTTAATTATTTTCACGTCTAGTTTGTAAGAGAATTGACACTTGTCCGTCGATATTTTCTGCTGTTGAAACGAGTGTATCATTAGGGATCAGCGAAAACAGGAGCACGGGGCGTGAGTGCAATATCATAATGTGACAGAGTTATCGAAAAATTTCAAATTTTCATATAAATCTCACTTTGATGCTAGCTGCATTATATCCCGTCACTGGACTGTACAGACAGCTATGTCGTTTGTACAACAAGAGTGATACAAATTCAAGCAGGTATAAAAAAATACTTGATTGAAAATTTCAAAAGGATACATTGTTTTCGTAGTAATTTCTTTAAGTATTTGAGGAATTTATGGAAATGTATAAACAGATGTTCACGAAAATGCATACGAGGAAAGTAGGAAACTTGAAACGCGTAGAAGGAAAAAGAAATGAATAAAATTCTCGTTGGAAAATAAATGATTGATTTCCAATTTTATTGATATATGTACATGTTTCTCTTTTTCTAGACTCTTTTTTTCCACAACAAAGTTTATTGTTCAAGTTATTCGTAAATACGTGGCTGTAGTTCTTGTAAGGATTTTTATTCTCCTTTTTCCAATTCCTCCTTTTCCTCTTTTCTCGTTTTCGTTTGTAGAAAATGTATGATTTGTTCCGCCAATTACGATTATTATGAGTTACGACGACTTACGAAAATCGATTTGAATATCGATTTTATATTCGTAGAAAGAAATAAGAATTCTCACACGGAACGTTTTGTTGATGGATTTTAACCCTGAGTTGCCAATATTTTTAAATATTGGCTTAAATTATATAAAAAATTACAAACATATGAAATTTAGGCCATATTATATCGAAAAGAGAATTGAATTTATTCCTATATATATCAAAAACAGAAAGACTATATATTTAAAAAAAATTTTGTTTGAAAATAGCAATTAAATTAAATTTATACGAATTAAGAACCATATGTACTTTTCAATAATGAGAATTACACTTCTTTATTTTACATTATTTTACTTTTTTAGGTAATTCTGTTTCCAATTTTCTCTACAAAAGAAAAGAATCGATGCGTTTTTAATTAACATTATTCAACTTTTCTTCATGAACGATCACGAAATTTTTTAACCAATTCTTTTCATTTTTCATAAAGAAGGATTAGTCATCGAATCTTTTAGTTAAACTTTCCTTCTCAAATATTCTTACAGAGATCCCCTCGACTGACTATATCTCTGCTTGTAAATTATTCGGTGAAATATCACAGAAACGGAACCCGATGCTTTTTCCATTTCGTTTCGACGTATACCATTAAAATCGGTTAAATTCCACCATTTCGATTTAGCTTCCAACGTAACAAACAGAGATGTAGATAATAGATGGAACGAAACGGTGTCCAAGCTACGACCATGAAAAATCCAGAAAACAATAATCGAAACGGAATGATAAACGGGTGACGGCCGATTTTCAGGGCGAAATTATTTTTCGGAGGAGGGAACATGGGGGAAAAGGAGTCGATGCTCGTCGAAACTTTCAATTAATAGTCCGTTCTCAAACTGTCACACGCACTTGAATGTTTATCCGTTATCAACGTGAATTCGCGTACTAGTCAAAATTTCACTATAAGTCGATAAAACGTTTTCGACTGGGTAATACACGACTGAGAATTCGTATCGACTCGTTTCATCGATACGTGGGTATGCGAACGAAGGGCTTAATTTTGAATTCCATAAGACCCGAAGTCAGAACAAATTCATTCTTTTTGAAATATTACTAATGTATAGAATTATACACTGCCACTCAGAATTCTACGTGGACATTTACTTACCTCCGGCAGGATGCAATTTAATTAGAAACATCAAAGACAATTTTATTCTTTATAACAGTTCCCTATAATAATCTCTTTTCTAAAATAGGCCAAGATTTGCAAGTTGCTTAATGTGAAACGCCTGAAACTTTCAGCGTACGGTAGTCTTGCTAAGTTTACATCGATCCTTCAGCGTCCAAAAAAGTTCTCAGCTAGAGGTACGATTAATTAAAAAAGCGTCTGCCCGGCTAGTAGTATAATCCAATGCGACGGGATTATCGGCGAGCACTCGAATCTGTAAAATAAACCTTCGAGTGAACTTAAAACGCGAACGAAAAGAGAGGGCCGGACAGATTTGAGGGAGAGGGAAAGACGAGAAGTCCGTTCCGCTGATTGAATCGAGAGCTCCGCGATTTATCGACGACGCGCGAGGGACAAATAAACGAAGGGGGAAAAGGTAGAAGAACGAAAAGGGAAGTCGGATAGAAAAAAAAGGGAATCGATGGAAGGACAGCTGTAACGAAACGATAATAGCGCTAATTGATGCGCCGACGAATCGATAAAAATCGGACGAATGAACGGGTCACCGGGGTACAAGAATTGGGTGCACGCGCGAGAATCGTTGTTTGTCGCTGCAACGAGATACAATTTATGGTCGTCAGCTATTCGTCGTAATCACAACGTCTCATGTACGCGACTTGTTTTCCCAGAGTTCGAGCCCAAACGCTTTCCATCGACAACGAGTTTCGAAATTTCTGTTTGTCGCCTAACTATTCGCCGATGTTTTATTGACTGTATGGTAACTACAACAGAGATTTTAACAGACGAATAAGAGATCTAGAAAATAAAAGTATGACAGACTATGTTTAGAAGAGTTCTCTGCGTTTTCATGAAGTAGATGCAAAAATTATACAAAACCGTTCCTTTTCGAATTGGTCTATTCCTTGGTAATAAAATTTCTGTGGAACTGAAACGTCCATAGAAATCATTACAACACTTTATTTGATTGTTTAGAAATGAAATAAAATTTATCTGTAATTGTATGATTAGCTTCTAATGAGAATAATACTTTGCTTCATAATTCTAAATATATAGATTTAATAATTCTAAATAAATACAATGTGGCAGCAATTGACAGCAAATACCACCGGACTAAACCCACTAGTATCAGACGACGGCAGCGCAGTGGTTAGTTAGCGCCTTAGGTTACGAACGTTCGGGATCCGAGTTCAAATCCTGGCGACCGTAGTCCGATCTTTCTTTCCACGATTCTTAAATGAGAAGAAAACGCAACAGTAACCCAGCAGCGACATTCTACACTCGCAGCAGAACCACCTACCTCGGCCTTTATAGCCAGCCTTACGGCAGCCACAACTATCACGACCTATCCACCTCAAGAACATTGACATTTTAATTTATTTAGTCCCAAATATCATTTAATAATACTTTCATATCACTACAATAATTTGATACTATGAAAATCAAACGTAAAACTTGGCGAAAACTTGCTTCATTTGAAAATAAGGAAATGTGGTAATGTTTTTTTGTAACTACTACAATTGCGAGATTAATTTTCTCAAGCCATTAGAACCAAGGCACGAACAATGTTCTTAATGCTTCATAACATAAAGTAACGGCCAATTTTTGGGTTTCCCTTCACGAGCATCCTCCATCTCATAACAATTATTCCTAACGATTTTC
The DNA here is from genome assembly GCF_014825855.1 of Bombus pyrosoma. NCBI lineage: Eukaryota > Metazoa > Arthropoda > Insecta > Hymenoptera > Apidae > Bombus > Bombus pyrosoma. Next base: position 10,144,925 of record NC_057783.1, read on the forward strand.
CAATGGTTGCAATATAAAACCGGTAAGAACCGATAAGAAAGGAAGGAAAAGGAATTAAAACCTTAAAATCCTTTAAGAAACTAGTCAGCAGTTAAACTATCGAACTTGAACGGTCAGCACAGTGGGTTGGCGTGTCGAGAACTCGTTTCTCCATGTCGATGGAGGTAAAATTTCGTGACGACTTTCGTCCAGGTTTCGAAAGCGACCACGTGGCCACGGTCGAGTTAAGCTCTGGAAAAGCTTGGAAAACGCCGCTGACTGCGGCTTCCCGCGGCAATAAATAAAGCTGATAAGCCGGCCACGGTGTTTGCGAACGTTTTACTATTACTTTTCCATCCCATCGCCATTATTCTTCATCGTTTCCATGTCACGATGAACGATCGGTCCGGACCCATTGCTTCGATTTACGATGAATATCCACAACATTTCTTCGATCAGTATTTCTTCTTTCTTTCGAATGCTCTAAGCTTGTTTTTGCATAGTAACAGTATGCTAAATCTGAACGATATCCGATTAATATCATATAAAAATATATTTTGGGGAAAAAATATTGGCCCTCAAGCGTTTAACTGTTCTAACTCTATCTTTCGAGAACAACTTACTTAACTAACCCGCGTGTATCTCATTGATCTAAAGAAATCCTAGAATTCATTACAACCTCGTCTGTGCTATTAGTCCTCGTCATTTCCCTGCCGAACAAACGTTCACGCGAGCTCCCAGTCTCCAATAAAATTAATAATGATTTTTTTCTATCGAAACGTGCTCTATTTGCTAGTTGCTATTATTCTAGTATAAAATTCTATATAAACTGTAATTGTTTTTAGTATTTATTATATAACCAAATAACCAATGAACCAAATAATCGGACGGTCATCCAACGTTTCTTATTATACTGGGTCAAAGAAAAGAAAGGAATCGTCGTATGCGTTAAACAAAGGCTCTTTGCAAACGGCGATAACAACGACCAGATTTTCGGTGGCGTAGTGTGTATCAAAAGCACGTGCTCTCTTGCGCGGCGAACAAAAGTAACGCGGTACATAAAAGCGAAGAGCGAGATTTTGTTTTCCCGGCACGCAGCAATTTGCAGTTCGTTGCGACATTTTTCGAAACGCGCCTCGAAACCATTTTTTTTAGTAGTTTATGGAACGCGACGGTGCGGCCGGTTGACGAGGAACGAGTTGCAGTCGAGGAATTTCGCGATTATGCCGAATACGTTTCTATCGTGAAGTGTCAAAATTTGAAACGCGTTTCGTTCGGATTAATTCTGTAAAAAAATGGCAAGAGAACAGCGCATGGTTGAGTGGAACAAAAAATAGGATTTGGGAAAAACTTTTTAGATAAAAAAATTGCATTGACGCTAGAACAATACCTTCAGTCTTTCTTTTTGTAGTAGTTGAAATCATGTAACTGCTTTGATTTTATACTTTTCCATTTACTCCGTGAAACATCTGTTTCCTCCAATCCTTTTGTACCGTGCGCCTGTTACGTGCACGTGTGTCCGATATCGATGACACTGCGTTGTATGACTTGTTACTCGCCGAATTAACCTCAGATAACTGATTCACTAAAGTGTAAGTGTAGAGAAAAATGGTTGAATGTGCGAAGAACGATCAACGATACCAAAGGTTATACTTCTCCGAACAATGAGGTTTCGAATTATGCTTGACGGCTGAGACGAGATTTACGAATGCTTAGCGCGGATGATTGTGCGATACGAAACGACTGCTGTGACGCGATCTACGTTTGAACGTTACGAATGCAGGTCACGAAACACCTCGATGCATGTACCGAACGTTAACGATACACTGGTCCGCAAACGCGTGTCGATGCTATTTGCAATTGAAAAACCCGAACAACTGATCGTTCACTGACTAAGACGACTCTTTCCTTCGTTCCACGAAAGCTTGGAGATACAGTTCACAGAAGAAGATCTCGCACAGAACCGTCAACTGATCGTCACGGCTGATAGAACTGTGGCGCCACTCGACACTAACTAATACCGGACGACGGCAGCGCGGTGATTAGCACCTTAGGTTACGAACGTTCGGGACCCGGGTTAGAATCCCGGCGCCCGCAGTCCGATTTTTCCTCCACGATTCTTAAATAGGAAGAAAATACAGCAGTACCCCAGCAGCGGCATCTACCGCCAGGAGCTATCACAATTAATACCACATATCCACCTCAGAACGATTCCTCCTTCACGATCGCTTGAAGTCGTGTCCACGAACGCTTGAAGATGTTGACGAGACGAGAAAGACAATTGGAAGAACTGTTAACTAGTTGCGACTTATGGAACAATTCTGTTTCTGCGAACGCTTAAAGATGTTGATGAGTCAGGAAATGCAGATGGGACTGCTTTCTCCGAAAGCTGAGAGATGGAAACGGTTCTTTGCTCCACGTCTGATGGAGATGTTACTGTAGAAGGGAGATTGTGCGAGACCCTTCTCTCTGAAAGTTGAGAGAATTAACTTCATGTCTGGTGGAGATGTTAACGATTCGAAGACACGGATGACGCTCAACTAATTGCTTCAAATGATTAAACGAGACTAAATCTCCGATCGATATTCACAGTTGAACGTTTGGGACGAGATTGCTCGCACGCTGATTTGTTTTCATCGAACTCAAGAAGAAGGGTAATCAGTATACTCGCTCGCATTCACTGACCTTCCGTGTGCTCGAAGCGCAGAGGATTCTTAGAGGGAAGTGTGTAAACGATACTTGGAGGAGCGTGAGGCTTCGATGTTATTAACTCGTACTACTAGGGACGCGATACTTCGTCCGGGTGACGTTCGACCGATCGCACCATTATAATCCACAAAATTAAAAATACAACTTCGGAAAAAATCGCGTTTATGATGCACTCAGATATAGAAATTACGATGGGCATAAAAAATTAAAAATACTGTCCCGCTCTCTAAAAGTCTCTTGACTGCGAAGGTGAGAATCATAAATTACACTCGTAAATTCTCACGTTTTTGTTTCTTCGGACGTAATACCTTTCCTCGTTCGTTTTTTAATTCGATAGTTAATAATGTGATCAAAACCTAACATAAAGATTATTTCTATGATACTGTGATTTATGTTATCAGGTTGAGAAATAAAATTTTAACTTGGAAATTCAACTTTTCGAGTGCCTTCCCGCTAACACGAAAGGGGAGGATAATATTCAAGAAATACTTTGGCAGGCACTTTTTAAGGAAATTTCATCGTTTATTCGTCTCGAGGCTCGACAAGACAAAATAGAGTGGAATTAAACGAGCCAGGGATCCCAGACGTTCGGCGGTTTATGTCATACGCGCTGACAATTCGAGCGGAGCACTTTAAACTTCGTCAATTTTTCACCCTCCGGAAATTGAATACCCTCTTCTCTTCCTTTACGTTCGTCGTCGACGTGTAGTTGTCTTGATGAGACCTTCCTTGTGACTGATGGAAATCAAAATTGAAACGAACGTTCATTAGGGTTTCTTATATAGGGTGTCCCGTAGCCTGTAAGGCTTTTAACAAACTTGTTCCATATATTCTATAGACGAATCATTCTATTAGCTTTTTTTAATAAATTTTGTCGTTCCTTCCTTTTGCCATACGTTTGGCACAAAAGTATAGAAAAACATTAGTACGTTTAATAACTAGATTGCTGGTATTTATGCAAATTGGTACTCCCATGAAAATAGTTAAAAGGCTAGGATTTGGGCAAAAATTTGTTTCACTTATTCAAGATTGTAACGAGTGTTGTATTTGGGGTATTTGCTACACTTTTACGTATTATGTGCAGTCTATGCATTTTTGCATATCAATCAAATTTATATAAATATATTTAAAATCAAATATAAACGCATGAATTCATAAAAATCCGCAATCTATTAATATCTATCGCCCTATCTCATTTACAAACTAACTTTTCATAATTTCGAAACTAATATTTCAAAAATTAAAATTCACTGCCATTGAAGTTATTTAAATTCAAGTTTAAGTTTGAGAATTTTTTAAATGCTCGGTAACGAAATCTTCAAGTCTTTCTATTAATGGACATGAATTTTGATATCATCCCACAGAATATTCTTTAATATAAACATGCTGATCTCTCCAACTCCTCATTCATGAAATTAGTAATTTTTCAGCGCAGAAACTGATTCATTATACAAACTGAATCTTTATACAAAAGTTCTAGTTTCTGTAAAACTGGCAATAAAATATAGAATTTTTAAAAGTAAACAACAAAGTGAAGACAAGATAGGCGAGATACATGAACTGTAAAATCGCATCGGCATGGTACATACTTCTCGTGGTATGTGTTACTTTATAAATAATTAAGTCCGTTAATGACGATATGTAAATACTATGATGGCAAATATTCCTGCGATACGCGATATATTTATTTGCTGTTCCGGTTTAGTTAATTTACGCGAGAGGTATTAGTACGCTCATTTCGTGTTTCAATTACATATGAAACATTGAAGTTAGTGTCATTGGACATGGAACATTCATTTGTCTTCTTTTAAAGTGAAATATTTTTTTAAAAAACGTTCTTCGAAAATTTATTTCGAATAAAAGGTGTATTAGTTTCGAAGGGACGAAGAGCGTATTCGGTTGAATCACTTCAAGTCAATTTTTCGATGCCTTAGTTTCAGCCGGAAATTCTTACGTCTGTACGTGTCCAGTGGCTCTGCGCTATCTGTCTATTTTTCTTTCGTGAAAATTTCGCGTATTTTCGGATGCACTTTTAACGAAAATATTGTTGCTAGAGAAAGTTGACGATGAAATAGCTATGGCCTTGTTTATTGTTTATTATATTAAAGTTATTTATCTGAAACTAATGGCTTTCGCGAAAATAATTTTGCTATTTCCATGTGCTAAACGTTTACACAACAATGTTTTTTCTGTGTTAGCGCAGTTAGCTGTCACAGTTTCATTTCTAGAAATTTAGAATAAATTGTTAATTAGGAATGATGTTTCCTGATTAAATATACACGAAACATATTTTATTGATAGCGAGCTGATGTGAATGTACTAATATTAACAGCTATAATAATTAAATGATCATTATGCAACTGTGTCCGTTTGTATTTGGTTTACGAAATGATATTAAAATTAACTGTTTCATTACTAAGTTGATATAATGCAAAAATAAACATAGAATGTTCTCGAATTAACTGTAGAGACCTAATAAGGATTTAAATCTTATGCAATTATTAATATTTTTATACCGACTTTAAAAGAGGAGGAAGGCACTTATGTTCGACATGTAGATTTCTTTTTTATATGCATATTCGCCCATGTTGCACGGCATATTCTCCCTTTGATTCCGCTAAAACAATTTTTTTGATTTGCTCATTGTAAACTTTCTTCTTGCAAAAATCCAATTTTTATATATGTCTATTACTCAATATTGAATTGAGTTACGGGAATGGAACTTTTCGTATCTTCTACGGATAGTCCGCTCCCATTTGCAAAATTTCTTCAATTTGTTCATTATTAACTATTGTTATTACAAAGAATTAATTGCTCACCAATTTCGTTTACGTGTGTTCAGTGATTGCTCTGCAATTGTTGAACTGACGTCGAGATGATTCTGAGCGCTTTGAAACTGCGCTTTTCAATATAGATTTCAACTCGTGTTTACGTCGCAGGAAACATTGTTCTGCGAATTTGTTTTCGGGCATAAGTCTACTATCATTGCGACATGACGTGTGACACGCTATTAGGTTATGGAAATATCCTCCTTTATCACTATTCAAAGTATAATATCGGTGGCAGAATACAGCTGGTTTATTTCTTATTCGCATTCGAGGCTGGACAACAATCCACGCAATTTTTTATACATTAATAAGAATCAAGAATTGAAATAAATAATAGAGAGATAGAGATAAATTGAGAGAAATAATAAATAGATAGAAATAAATTATCGTCTTATTAATGGCAATAGAAACCATTTTACGTTGGCTCCATAACATTAATTGCACCACTAAAAAATGTGAAATAAAGGATATTTTACCAAAAATATTGCCAATTTTCTAAAGCCCTGAAAAACATGGAAAATTCTTCATTTTACTCATATTCGACATTTATGCAACAACGATTGGATTACCTAACTAAACCGCATACTTGGTATAATCGGTAATATTTTTTTGGCAAAAGATCTTTTATGTACTAATTGCATTAATAGCTTTCCGACAATGCTTATTAATACAAGTTGCCTCCTCTTGTAACATTGCCATATTTGATAAATTAAATCTCTGTTTCTCGAGATGACGATTTATTAAATTCACCAGCTATTTCATTAAAGTCCCATTAAACCGACTAAATTTTCATTTATTATCCTCTTCATTGAGCAATTCGCGCGAATGAGAAATTTCCTTTGTAAAAAGGAATTAAACTATTTCTGAAATCGTGCACGTCAGTTTTAGCTTTGAACGTCGTCGATATTATTTCCCAGGAGAATCGTTGAATCAATTATATAAAACACTCTATAAAAAGCTCATTTCCATATGAAAATAATCATTGAAGCTCAACAACAAGAAGTACTGAAGCTAAGCAATAATAATAAGGAATACGGTTTTAACATATGATCTTTTACCATTTATATTAAATGCAATCTTTGTTAATAGGAAGAAAAATATAAATAATGATTCGCTACAAAGTAATATCTGAATGATTGATCAGAAGACGCATCTTTGCACTTAGAGATGGGAAGTGCCAAAGATAAGAAATTCTTGGCAATTCCCGAGAAGGTCGCTCCAAAACCTCTGCAAACTCTCTACAATTCATTAATTATATTGTACCACACTTGAAATATGCTTGTGTCATATTCCACGCTGTGGTCCCCTTATCAATCCAAATACATCCAGATTATTGTAATAACTCAACATAAATTCCTGTGATTTATATCACGTACAGTTGGTAATCCAATTCGGAGACGGGACCATAATTGCAGAAAGATTGCTGATTCTTTCCTTTTTTTTTTTTTTTTTTTTGTTTTAAACCATCGATAATCACATTGACAGTCCTCTATTACTTCAATATACTAATTTCAATGCTTGCTTGTTAATTTCTTCTCCGGTGATCTCATTGATAATTTTTGTGATCCCGTAAATATAAATAGTATTAAATGTAGTAATAAATAGTACTATGCAAATAATACATCCGAACGAGTCGATTTCTTGCCCAAAATTTACGATAAGTTAAGATGATCAGCGTTGCAGTTATTTAACTCCTAAAATATTATTATAATATAACCATTCTTATCCGCCCTCCTTTTTGTATCTTTTTTCTTCTATGTTTATATTTCTTTATTTTTTCATATATTTATGCCCTCTTAATTTTCCTTTTCTTTATTTTGTATTTATTATTCATTATTGTAATTCCTTTTCTTCCTTGTACCATAGGACTAGGTGCCGTGATTTTCTAGATAAATGAATACAAGATTTCTTGAAAATTTATCGTATTCACACAACCATTTCTCTGAATACCGTCACATATTTACCGAACAAATTCTCCTAATACAAAATCCTAAATTTCGACAAAAAATTTCCATTCACTGTCGAGAAATTCACCCTAAAAAAATTACCCTTATCCTTCTCTCGCTCATGTACCACTATTCAATCCCGACTTAATAAAAATTCCCTATGCGATACTTTCCAGAGCGAGAATTCCTTGGATGTTAGTCCATAAGCTCATTATCAAAGTGGTTGAAGGTCGATTCGCACTTGGATGTTACCTAGTCAGCCATTCGAGGAGACGAGAGCAGGAGTTTCATGGATAAAGAGAAATTGGATAGGTTTGGCAGGGCATCAGCAAAGGGCTGTGGGTGTACGCGTGGTAATTAATGCCGCTGCATCGCTGCGGGCCAAGAAGCCGAGACACGCAAGCCAAAACCAAACATTCCTAGAGTCAGTATATCGCGTACTAGGGTTATCTCGGTATTAGTTCGACACGTACCAATTATAAGCTGACACACGAGTCATTTCTAACGCATGTCGGTGCTGGAATGTCGCAAAACTCAATTTAGCGAATGGTTAACTAGCTTGAAAACGATGGCTTCGGTGTTTGGAATTGATTGGTAACGTGTTAAATTCTAAAATTACTATTCCGTAAAAAAAGCAAGATACGTGATTTTTCACATTTTGTTTTCACTTGTGTCCTCTATATACAGACTGATTCAAAAATAAACAAAGAAATAATTTTTTTTATAATATACACACTGTAATGTTCATCAACAGGAACATGTGACGAGCTTTGTTCGATGTATTGCTTATTGAAAGATAGAAATTCGTTATAGGGGAAATGAAAATTTAAGCAAATCGTCGAATTCGATCATTGAGAGCGATGCGAATTCTCAACAAGGTGACGATCAATCAGGTTGCAACTGGTCGCTTGATATCCCGAACCTTGAACGCTATTAACGCTCAAGGTGGAGGTAGATTAAAGATGCAGAGTAATGTTGTGTTTAATTGGTTTATTTGCACTCTGTTTAATATAAACTGAAGAGTTTATACTAATGCTGGTTCGTGTTGAGTCTCTCTTGCTGACTGTGTGATGAAGAGTGTTTAGAGGTTGTCGTCTCTTAAAGCGCCTGGTCCTTATATTCTAACTCTCCTTCCAAGGGGTGCCCTTCTGTCCATGTTTCATGTGAGGTGGGAATCTATTCCTATCCAATCTTGTGACTGTTAAATCATCGTAGGCGTATCTCATCTGGTGTTGATGGTTAACACCAGATGCTCAATTTAGAGCGGACCCGTCGATCACTTAGAGTGCTTGACGAGGTCCACACTGTAAATTTTGCAACTTTTGATTTGGAAATTTCCAATTTCGCAAAAAAGGCAGATGTACTGTCCATGTCGTAAACTGTGGTCCACTCAAAATTCCGAACAGAGAGAGTACGACTACTTCTGAAACTCACTGCATTTGAATTCTATAGCATTCATTCAGTAACTAAACAATTGTGTCAACATCAAACCGACAAACCGTGTCACAGTTACATTTCATTTCTCCATTGAAGGTATTGCTTATCTAGCGCCTACTTTATTTTAATCTTCGCGCGTTTGCATTGTTAAAGTCCCGAATCTGGCGAGCGTTCTAATAACTTAATAACCTACTGACTAACTCTGCGACCAAATATAGCCAGGGAAACGTGGGGTGCCATGGGACAAAACAATACAAAGTGAAACTTGGCGATTACAGCCAGTATCTGATTCAACCCAATTTATCTGGCCTCGTTGTTCCCCAAATCTTACATAAGCTTCCGTTCGCGCCTTGTTTCTCCGTTCGAATTGCGCATATACAATAGGCACAAAAGCCAGCCAGTTTGCAAGATGAATCGAGCTAATTAGAATGTTGAGACTGGATCTTTAGTAGGTAGGGCACGCGCGACTTCTGCAGAATTTTAAGATGTGGCAGATAATGCGTGCGAAGGTCGTTTGATGGATGAAAAAACATTTGGTATGAATAGAATTTACTTGTGTCTTGAACTTTGTTTCCAATAATCGAATATTTAAGCCACGATATCCACGTACTAGTTTCAAACTTTGGAAAGGCGACATTTCATGTGCACCGACCTAATACTTTTTCTGTGTCCCAGAACGAGTGTGAAAGTTAGCAAAATTGTTTCAACGGTCAGTTTGAGTAAAAAATATCATATGAACGTAGATTCTGTTCACAACACTTAGATAGTTGTAACAGCTAAAAGTTTTACTACTCTCGTAGCAAGAGTGCAAGTTTATTTCATAGTATTGCCTGTATTTCAGCTTGAAAGACACATTTTGGACATTTTTTATAAAATTCAACTGGAAATGGACGATATTTCATATACTTGTGTGTCTCATGCAACTAGAATGGAAAAAATGTCAGAAGACAAATTGAACGATTTACACACAGGTACTGATATATTAATTTTAATGCATCTAGAAAAGAAAGATGCGTTTGAAACAGTACAACTGTACACTTTTTTTAAAATTGGATCATATATTTTTGCACGCACCAATTGGTGCATATCCTCATACATCATTTCTTTGCTTTGTTTAAAAAAAATTGTGATCATTCTTTTATTCGAAATATAATGATTCGTATCGCCAATACTAGAACAAAGTAACAATATCTATACCGATTTTTGTTGTGAAAAAGAAAAACTAATATTGTGGGATCTATTCCCTTCTATAGTCGTAACAATCAAGACATTGTTCATGCCAAATCGGCCATTTATTTGCCACTGGTTACATAGCGGCACGCTCAGTTTGAAAGAGTAATTCCGACTATATAATACTCATTGAAAGGGGAAATAGAGAAAGAAATCGAATGTAGACTGTCTGCCAACTCGATCATTCTCGCTGAGATGAACAGTTCGCTTTGTGGACGTAGCTCATCTGACGTTGAATATCGAACTAAAATAAGCAGAACAGTTGTAGATTTTTATCTCCACGTTCGAAATTTCATACACTTTCTTCCCATAAAAGCTTGCATAACTTTCAACAGAAAATTCATCTAGTCACTTTTTAAACGTTTAGTTATTCTTGTTTTTACTATTGTAGATCAAAAATTTGCTAATTTAGATCATTTTTATTTGTTTACGTGAAATGCAAAATTATTGAATATAACGTATTGAAATAATATTCATAGAATATATTGTATAGGATATTTAAAGATTATTATAGCTATTATAAAAATTCTATTAAAGTATTTATATATGTGCGAGGATAGCAAAACAATATTATTTCGCTTTATAATATTGTAGTCAACGCTTCTGTTCAATTTCTAAATAAAAGCTAACATAAAATTTCACTTCCTCTTTGCTTTCATTGGAACAGTAAGACGTACAAATTTCTTCGTTAGAACATTACCATTATTCTCATAAGATCCGCGTGTTTTTTCGTTTAACTTCGTGGAAATCGACGATAGCGCAAATAATTTATATTTAATTTACGTTTTATTTACAGTTTTGTGAATATTTATAAAATTATACCACGCAACGCTATATGTCATATTATTCTTTCAAATCTCGACATATATCTGACTATTTCAAAATCTTTTCAAAGAATGTTACTTTATAATCATATATTTTTTAATTATTTGAAATACATGCCATACCACGAAAATAAATAATTTGAATATTGCGAATAATATTGAATATGAAAATGTTGTTTGGGACGATTCAGACACAATACACACACACGCATAGAAACATTTAATATTTTATATTGTACATCCTCTTTAGTAAAATGTCTTTTATCTAATTTTGTCTTACGAGTGTGTTAACGTTTTTATTACGAAGGAAATTTTAAAAACCTACGTGTTGCATCGCAGTCAGTGATCTAAAAAGTTTTATGTATTGTAAATATTATGTATTTAATTCGCATTGTCAGCCAATGAATCAAACACGGCAAGTCCCAATTTTCACAAATTTCTCACGATTCCCAGTTGAATTGATATCACTGGTACACTTTCTATCAGTGCAAATAAAATTCCTATAAGATCGGAAAATAACGAAGCACAGCTCCGAACTGACGAAAAGAGCACAGAACGTTCGTGAAATAATTATCGTTGCTCACGGAGAGGATTTTAATCGCGTAACAGTTTCACGAGAGTGTTCGCTGGGCTGGTATCTTTGTTCGAGTCCGAGAAAGGGGACACGTGTCCCGTAATTGCAGGGAATTTTTCCTAATGAAAGGCCGTGCTGGTCAAAAAGATCCTAGAGCCGAAAGGGGTGGCGAGAATTATAGAGAGAATCGAGGCGCTTGCGAGTTTGATGGAAGCGCAAAGTGCCAGAAACCGCGTCGTGTACGATGCAATATCGTAGAACATTTTTATCGAACATCCTCTAAAAGCACATAGATCAACGTGTTAATAACGGAAACTATTGGCGATTAATTACAAGTAAGATCAATCCTGTATTTCTATTAGGACCATCTTGCGACTAACTTAACTACAAATTACACGAATGAATAAACTGTGACAGTTTACGAACGATAAAAATTTTACAATATTTTCATAATTATTTGCTAAATCATATTATAGCTCGTGTTACAAAAAATTACCAGCACTTTCTCCTTCTTACGTAATTATATATAGTACAAATCCTCATACGGTATCGTTAATAACATTGATGCTAGATAAAATAAAAAAAAGAAAGGAAAAAAATCAACTGACAAAAAGGGACGCGCCAATACAGAAAAAAGGGAAAGAAAAATTTTTTAAATCCCGTCCTGTATGCGCGACACGTGGAATAGCTTTTTATTTAGCCAGTCGATTTATACGGGACGAAGGGTCGAGGATCGATCGGTTTTTCTCGTGGCTAAATCCCTGTCGTGATGCTATTGAGAATGGTCGGGATTCTGGAATGGATTTCAATGGAGCTAGAATGCCACCGCTTCTCCCATGGGTATCGCGTTTTGCGGATCCGCCTTAACGAACCGCGCACTCAGTTTGCCGTATGCGTGTAGTTAGGCGTGAACCCATCCACTGAGGATCATTACGAGCGGCAAATAAAAAGGACCCAGTCTCTTGTCCCTTTTCAAGGACAAGTGGAAAATCCTGCAGGATGCGAGATGGACGTTGATCCCAGAGTCTCCTGAGGAAACTTTCAACGTAATTCGCCTTCAATTTTCAATTTTCACAAACGCTTTCCCTTTGTAACGTTTTGCAACTGCACGTCTTGTACACAAAATTCACTCGTTATTCGTTAGTACAGTGAGATTCAAAATTGTGTTTGCATTTTGGAGGCACGCACGTTTGTTCAAGGACTTTTACACGTATGTTACGGAAATTGGAAATTAATTGAAAAGGTATAAAATATGTAACGGAATACAAAGTAATAATAAAAAGAATATAACTAAGTCTGTAGGTAAGTCAATCTTATACTAATGTTACTTTTGTTTTCAAGATGTATATTTACTATTGACTTTCGCTGTATATATGTATATGTATATATATTAGCGCATTTATGTATACGCGTGTATGCGTGAAAATGAAAGTCGCGAAAGCTGGAATTTAATTTGAATTGAATTTGTTAGTAGCCAACAAGGTGAATGACGGTGAACGATACTCGGCGAGACTAATCCGATCCGATTGGATTGAAGCGTTTAGAGTGAATAGGGTGACTGGGGAAATGAGAAGTTAGAGAATTATTGGTTTTTAATCTCCTTAAAGGTAAAAGTTCTTCTTAAAGTTCTGAAAGTTAGAAAATGAAGTAAGATTTAACTTTCTTTCGATTTTTTGCTTTCAGTTAGTTGCGTGTTTTAGTGGAGTTGAAACTTTAAATCTCTATAGCAATTCTTACGTTCGGATTAAAATTTTTCTTCATCCATAATTAAACACCAATGAAATTGCGAATTCACGATGCATTCCACGGTCCACTGTACGAATTCATTTGTCTCTAATTTTCCATAATTTTTAATCGCTTAGAACTAAGCAATCGCTGCTTAGTTTTGTAGCGGCAGATAAGTCAGAGGACGATGCGAATCGAGAGCGACTCATGTGGTTGTTTTGCCTAGGAACATTGACACCGTCTTGACGTACAAAACGTAACGATAAATAAACTCCGGGTAAAACAATGTCGCCGCTACGTGCAACCGTCAACCGAAGTTGAATTTAAACTTTCCAATACTCCCCCGACCAGTATAAATAAACGAACACGATCGTTAAGACAATTAGTTAGTATCGAATAATCTTATAGCGATTAATATCGAGCGAACGTATGCATTACCTTGTATACGCATATCGAGCGACACTGAGCAAGCGACGACTAACTCTGTACTGCAAATAGTTTTAAATACATTTGACTACACTAAGTATCAACTCGTCTCATCACTATATACACCAACACGTTTAATCGTCCTCCACATTTTAATAGTAGTACTACGTTAATAGTAGTACTATTACTAATAAACGTACGCGTTTCCAGAAAAGAATATGGGTCACGGCGTGTTCAATCTGCGTTCATTGGTCTGTGCACCGTGCGTGCTACGCTTTGAAGTCCAGTACCTCCGTAACCAATTTACGAAATATTGATTTGAAATAAACTTTGCCTTCTACTCGACGATTTTTCTCCGCCGTTTGAGTACGCTAGAGAATAAAATTTTATGAAAGAATTGGATATATGCATGTGGATAGCTTATTAGATGAATTTCTAGAATATTATTAGAGGAAGTTTTACGAGTTTTGAAAAATTACCTGATGTTATTTGCTTAATTAGATGGAATATATTAATGAGATGATAATGGAAGATATATATTTAGCCTAAGGAATTTTCTAGCGAATGGGAACTTCGTAAAGCAGTATTGAAACTAGGTGAGACTGGCAGCAACGATAAGAGGAACGGTGCGAATATTGCACTTTGTAATTTTTTAATTTATCTACCATTTGCAATAGACGCGAGAACAAATGTTTCGTATATAACCTTTTACTTTCTGTGTCCCAACGTGTACTATATGTTTGACAAAGGAAAAAACAGTTTTCAATGGTAAAAACAACATTGTTGTAAAAACAAATGGAGAAAATGTTACGATCAATAGCACAATCAAAGTGGACATAGGTACAATATCTATTCCGAGGAAATTCAACGAAAAAAAATGGTTCTAACAAAGCGATGGAAATTTAGATAGCCATAACAAATATTAAAAAAAGATTTTTATTTAAAAAAATGTAATAGTGTGTAAAAATTTCTATCGTTTCTGAAAAATTTCGTACTTATTTACAGATAAAATTGGCATTGAAAAGCTTCCAAACATTGGAACATCTTATAAATCTAGATACAGTAGACTACGTCTCTCTAACAATGTATAACTAGTTGTACTTGCAAAGAAACTTCCTAATAGTAACAAAGTTTACCTAAGCAACTCAAAGTCGATCCGACATCTCTCATGGAAGACACACCATGAATATGGCAACGTCTATTAACTCCTGTTTAATACTTATACGACAGATAAACTCGAAAATTCTATGTAAATATTCTGCTACTAGCGAAACAACTGTTCTAATAACAGACTTTGACGAAAGTAATTGACACAAAGAAAAGATATAGAAGAAACGGCTGGAAACATTTGTTTTAAGAAATATTTTGTTTTAAGGACAGAATTTTATTTGTTATTTATTTTTAAAATAAATATTTCACATTGGGAGTTGACGAGTTAATTGTTAAATTTCAAAACTTTTGTTCCGCTATTTTCATTTCTTTCCTGTCACGCAAACAATACTTCGCCCAAGCTGAACTTATCCTCCATTTCACAATCTCCATCAAGCCTTTCTTCTCGCCATTCAATTAGCCCTGTATGAAGAGAGCGGTCCATTTCTCAATTCCTCGCAGCAAGTTCGGCTCGGTGACACGAAAAGCAGCGCGGCGTGGTAAACGGAAGCAAGTAAATTGGTCAGCGGTAGAAAATCGGATGGGCAAGTACAGTGACGTGGCACCACGTCAAGCCCCGGGGCGGATTAATTTAAGGGTCAGATAAATCATTCCGCTATCTCGCCGGCTACGGCAAAAACATTTATCTTCCTGCTAACCTAGCCGGAAGCGGTGCCTCCGAAACTCGCGGTTATAATCGCCAACGAATCGAGACTTCGTGTTGATCATTATCCGCGAGCAAACACCGGGGATCCAACGTAGGATTTTTCAGAAATCCCCCATGAATCCACGCTGTTGCTTTCGGACAAATACGCCGTGGATTTATAGTCGCGCTGGTTCGTCTTTCGTTCTCGATTTGGGTCATTAATGATTCTGTGGAGAGCGCAGGATTTCTCGAAGCTTTACGAAGTTATAAATGAGGTGGGATATTTAAAAGGATAAAGTTGACATATTAATTGTTCCGGTAATAAAAAAAAAAGGACATGTGAAATTTCCTTTGGCAAATATGTTTAAAAGTTATGATATGCCATATACTTTTTAAACGTATCGTAGCTCGATAATTTTTAAACGTAGAAAGCTACTTTTCAGAAATGATGTTTTTTGAAGTAACAGAAATAGAACTTCTAGTGATATAGTACAACTAACTCGTGGTTGGAAAAAAGTTGTTACGATCAATCTACCTCGAGGCAACGTTCTTTTCTTTCAACAGTTCCTTATCAGACTTATTTCGTGACTTTTACACGGCACAGTTTGTTACTGCATACACGTAATTGATTTTTCCATCCTTCTCGTATTCTTCTTTTTGTTTAGGACGCGAGTCCTCGTTAGCGCCAACTTAAGGAAAATCTTGTAGTTAACGCATGAGGAGCTCCCAAGCTAATTCGAGTAAATTGGAGAATGCTGAATACTCGTCTCCTGGTATCTTTAGATCCGTTATTTACAGAGCATTCCCCATTTTCTAACAACATTGTCCCATCGGAAGGACGAGTTCGTGTTTGATGCGACAAATTATTCAATACAAACGTACGCTGGGAAAGATACGCCATCCACTGGCAGATATTTTAATTGTTTTGATGTTAAATATGATGCAGAATGTTAAACGTGGCAACATATTTCAAAATCACCGAAATCGATGAGGTGCAGCCTTGCAATTACCTCCTCGTTTTTTCGAGAACAAAACGTTTGAAACACGGAAGAAATTTTGAACAACTTGGCACAAATTATCCGTCAGTAACTAAATAGGAAAAAGTTCTTTACTTTAATTTAAATTTCACAAATCATTGCAGTCAATAGTAACCGATATATCTACAAATAACCAGAATGATCTCGTTGCAGCTCGCGATATAAACGACCAAGCAGAAAGCGCCGTGGGCGCGAAACTCATTACTGTGATAAAAAAATTCCAACGGTCTCTAGGAGAGCAGAAAATTCGCAAAAAAAACTGTCAAGGTTGCCGAGCTAAGCTGGGATTTAGCCGGCACAGTTCACGGTATTAAACGTAACAAGCCGATCCGCGTATGAAGCCGGCTGCACGTAGCCGCGACTAGGTAATTATGTGTAAGGCTTAATTACGCAAAGCGGTCGCTAACTAAGATAATAGAATGCCATGTAGCGAAATTAAACTGCACCGACAGAAATTGCATATGGCGCAAAATAAATCAAAATGCTAATGCAAGAACGTAAGCTGCTCGTATTGCATTACTCTTGCGAATATTTTAATTATTTGACAAAAGTAAATTGCTGTTTGAGTTTGTTTGTTTCTTGAGAGTTTCATACGTATGACTCGGAAAATTAAAAATTTTAGTTATCACCTGATTAACTAAACTCTGACCTCTTAAAGTAATTGTTCCTCAGCATTAACCGATCCACGAGAAACGTAACTACGTCTTTAATAACACACGAGTTACAAGGGAGTAGTCCAAAAGACAGCGGAGTCGAATATGTGCATGCAAAATGCGACATGTACCAGCGCACTTGCTCTTCCATTTCTATTTGACATCGTTGCATTCCATGCATTAAATGTAATACGAAAGAGCGTGCATGCATGCATGAATAGTTCATGCGAGCTGAACATTCGCCGGGTCCTCGATGAATCGAGCTCTCTATCTACTCGGAGAGAATTCCAAGTGAGCAGCAAAGTCACGGGAACGTCCACGTTCTTTTTCTTGCGAGACTGTCGACGTTATCGAATGTTTACAGTTATTCGATGCATCAGAGAAAATCTGCTTTCGTTTCGTGGTTACGTTCTCTTTGCGAGATGTTACGTAAATACGTAATTTTAAACTGGAACCGTATTAACAATTATTTTACGTAGTTTCATATTCAGAGAGGATAAACTTTTTCTTGATTATCTTTCCACTTTTCAATCACTTTTCTTCGATCGTTCAACTGTAAGTAATCGGGAAAATCCTATAAAACTCTACAATATATAGGATATATAACAATCCTTTGTTAAACAGTGAAATCAATTTCGTCGAGTATATCGCAAGATCTGTAAAAATGTATAGCCAGTCACCGAAGGCAAACGTACAAGAATTTTTCCAGCGATCGTTCTTCGATCATAAATACTTGGCAGACGGCAGTTTCTCGTCATGCTACGACTCCATTTTACGCTGAAGCAGTCGATTCGATATCCTTCTTGACAGCGAATCATTAATTCAATCGTATACTTCGAAACGTTCGTGTAAAGTCCGACTTTACTGTTAGATAAAATTCGAACGACCGTCACCAGGTTTACCGCCTTCATTTACAGTACTCGCAGCTCAACAATCAAACATAATCCTATTATGATTTTTATAAAAAATCAATGTATATTTAAGAAATTACATTGTAGCGTGTGAAACAGCTTATATATAAATTGATTTATTTCGATATCGTTAGATTACCGAAGTTACGTTCTGTAAAGAAATTTAAAAAACGATCGATACTCTTTATGAAGGTATTTGATAGAAACGTGATTTAAAATGAAAATGTTGAACAACGCGTCAAAACGAATTTGTTGATGTTTTTGAATACTGAAGTGATATTAGCGTTTAAAACTGCACTGCTGATATCAATCGATATTAAACATGAAAAATGGAATAAAAGTTTGTATTTTGAATTCTAAATTTTAATCAGATATTATATTAAAGGATTGATGACATAATAAAATCTACTTATTCAATGATATTATATACTTTTTAATTGGAATATTTTCCAGAGGTGATTGGAGTATTTCGAATATTTTCAATTTTTTGGAATGAACACAAGTACGTCTAACGAACTGCGAATGCAAGATTTGATTATCTATTTGATTTTATGTATGAACGAACGCAGATAGTTGCTGATTTTTGGCCAAGTAATTTCAAAAACATATCTAAAACAAGAAAAATTTGTCCTTCGTTCTAACTGTCGATGCAATTGCTACGATACGAACTTTTATTACGATGCCATGCTTCGACCTAAAATTTTACTAAAAATTTAACATCAAAATAGAAAATTCCCTCGTTTCCGGATTAGCTGGTATTAAATTTTCGTTTGAACGAAAAGGAAAGTGGGCAAGGACAACTAACCAGACATTTTATGGATAGTTGCGTGTTAAGATCTTATTACTGGAAACACGATACTCGTTCACCTGACTGAACTTTACGTACCGTTTCCGTTTATGGGTACGTACGACCGGACAACGTCGTAGTTTCATCCTCCTTAACTCGCTTACACGCGTATACGTACATTTCACTTAGACGCTGCAGCTTTAGCTCTCATGGAAAAAACGATACGACACGGTTGGACCGTAAAGGCGGCCACCGAACGGCTATCCGCTATTTTCGTGTTATTTTTCTAGGTGAACAAATGGAATTTAACGACACCATTCTATTTTCTCTATCGCTTTCTCTGTTTTCGTAGAGTTTGCTTAATAGCATAGAAGTTGCAAGAAAGATCGTTCACCGTGCTCCTTCTGCTTGCTGGAGATTGTAAAGCAAGATTTTTTGTTCAAGCATTTTGTTTTATTATTTAGTAAGGAAGATTTTTCGTTAAAAAGATTGATATATAAAATTCAAGATATTTAATTTCTGTAACATTGCATTTTATATTTTTTATACGCTTCTTTTTAATAAAATTGAAAATTGAAAAGAATAGAAAATAGATTGCGTTACATTTTAACAATATGTGTCTTAGTGTCTTATATTGAATAAGCGTATGTAGACTCTGCGACTGACTATAATATCGAATGTCTATAATATCGAATAGAACGCCAATGCATATCGAAAACGGAAAGGAAATAGTAAGTACGCGAGAAACTATTAAAAACCAGAAAAACGTTTCATTCGAAGGAAAGATATCCATCTCTGAAGAACGAGAGAGCATGGATAATAAATTCATTAACACGGAACTCAATGAGCTAGGATGGAGGACAATAAATCGTGGCACAGACTTATTAGCCTTTCATTTGAATTCACTTTCTTCCATTTTTGCTCCGTTGACCCGAGAGATTCTCAATTTCTTGAAGATGGAACGACTCCGGTCGCTATCTGTGTACTCTGCGGATCGCTACGGCTCTCGTTCGTGCTGCATTATTAACTCGAACTTGTTAACTTCGTTTCACCCTGGCTAGCTGAACGGATCCTTAGCGTTCCTCTCACTTATATTTCCTAACAAATTTTCCTCTCGCTGTTGGATAACCGTTACCGAATCGAGTTCACGCTGTTGCTTGCCACTGATCGTTATTTATCGATACTACATTTATTATTATGTACTAATGTATTTCTATATGTTCGATTATATATAGCTCAGTCATGATCGTCTTATGAAGAGGAAAGATAGCAGTAATTCGAAGAACATGGACGATGCGTGCAGGATAGAGTGCGAGATTTCTTTGCAATTTCTCCCAGAAAGCGAGAAAGCAACTAAGAGACCAAAAGATGGAAGGAAGAGGAACGAATAGAAAGAAATGCTGAAGGGCGACGGTTAGATAAAAAGGAACGAAGAACGGATTGAAATATATTCTTCATCTGTTAGCCTCGAGGCTGCTCGAACTATACACGCTGCTATCCTGTCCTCTTCTAGACACTTATTCCAACCTCCTTTTTTCACTTCCCTATCCTCGGGTAAAATTTCGTCGATCGTCATCGTGGTACGCTTGGAAAATGAAAAACAACGGAATCAGAAAAAAGAATACGATACAAGAATCTCGTGTGATTTCGATAACATTGCCCGTGATATTTTGTTATAAATTTTTATATTATTAATTATCAGCTCAAGAAGAAATCAATTGTAATCTGGAATTCAGCAAAAGATAAAAGGGAACCGCACACAGTCCAATAATATCGTCGATACTTTCCGATATTTATATTAATATTGATCATGCGAGATCCCATGCATTGAAGCATTTCGAGTAACAATTCGAAGAACAAATCCTTGCGTGATTTCATAAATATCTTTAATGGTGCTAAGTGGCAGGGAAATTTACGAAATTCCAATCGCGTAGTCAGCCGATGTAGCCACGAAGAACCATTTCCGACGACCTTAAGCACCGTGCACGTCTCGTTTTCTTGAGAGGAAAACCATCCCAAGATTTGCCGTTGCAAGCTCGTGAATCCGATTTGCAACCCTTTCCATTTCTCCTTCCTTCTCTCTTTCTCTCTCTCTCTGTCTCTCACTTTTTCTCTGTATCTTCGCACATTTAACCCCCGTTTCCACCCTCTTAGTCTTGTACCCCGAAGAAATATGCACGAAAGAAGCAGACAGTTTTCTCGACATCTTGTCGTTCCTGTCCTTTCTGAATTGCGATACGGAAGTTTAGATGGCACTTGCTGCAAACCTTCCCACGCGCGAAACCATAATTCTTGTTTTTAATTTAACTTTTTCTGAAATGAAAATAATAGCAGCAAACGCGCATGTGTATTACATCTTACAACTAGTGCGTTAGCGGTATTAACTGTGTTAGTCTAACAATTAGTTGTAAAGTATATCCATATCCTTTGATTAAATTATTTGATTATGTAAATATTATATAAATAATATGACATTTCAATGCAAATTTCTTGAAATAATTTTATTTAAATCTGTTCTCCTGTATTAAAATCACTTCAAAATATAATTAACGCATTAATTTAAATTAACATATAATTGACATTCTTCTGTTTTTCAGTATATAAATAAGCATAAGCTTTTTGAAGAATGTTGCACGTGATTGAATCAATTTTTAAGGTGTTATTAAGCAGCACATACTCTCACAGCCTGGTCTACATTCTGAGCCACTTTGATCTCAAAAAAAGCAAGGTAGTTATTCATACATGAACATGCAGAATTTGCATAACCTTTGACGTATTTACATAAAACTAATGCACGACCACATCTTTACACAAGGAAGTAACCAGCATTACTTCCCCTTGTCAATATCTCTCACAGTACACAGAGGTATAATCATAAAAACGACAAATTAATTCTATATTGTTTGTTTATTTATAAAGCAATGTATCTGTTTATAGAGCAATATAAAACTGTTTATCGACATATATTTATCAATTAGGAGGAAATAAAATAGTGTTTAAAGTTGCGTGTAATACATAGTGGAATCTCACTGAATTCAATTACCCTGAACATACAAAATTACAAGGAAAATTGGAAGCTGTCTCGGTTCGGGGAGTCAACTCATTAATTTTCACTCAGTAACTGCTGGTTAGAACCCTTTCTAGATGGCAAATGGTGTGTTAATGCTATTCTCTACAAAGTGTTATTAGGTTTCAGCGCTAACATAGCACTAAAACATTTTACAAAATGATAACGCATCACGTGATATAACTTTCTATTTATTAATTTCCAATTTAACCTAACACGTGCAAGTATTTTCAGTTTTCACTATCCGGCCACGTCGAGAAATGTTAAACGCGAAAAATAGAAAATTGTACACGCCTAAGCAACAATGTTTGCAAACGAATGAAGATAAGAAAGAAAGTTGTTGAGTTTTACTTCGTAGAAATTCCTTGTGTTGCAAAGTAAATTTTTGATCAAAGTATATTTAGAATTTCATAAGTTTTCCAAGGAATTTACGTAGCCGAGTATCGTAAAGTTGCTACTATGAAATTTAAAGTAACTCCGCTCTGTGTGTGCCGTTCTAAAATATGCGACGTTTACATTTCTAAGTCATGAATTGACCGAAGCGTGTTGAAACTTGTTGAACTAAAATTTTTATTAACAATGTTAAAATAATGTCAACAAGTAGCAGAAATGTTCAAGCGAAACGTTAATATAAAAGGAACATTTAAACAAGTTTTCAAATGGGGTACATCTCATCTATAAGCAAAGACGATTCACGACGCAATTCGTAGTCCATACAAAACTAACTACGAGACATCGAAATTAAAACAATTTATATACAAATAAAGGCAGTTCAAGCAAAACAAAAGTAGATAAATCAAGCGGAATTCGTTTCGATCTAATAACGGACTCTAACGTTCAATCATTATACGTCAAAAAATTCCAATGGTTTTTAGTTGACTGGCGGAACCAGGTTACTGCAATTGGCGGTTATTCAGCAGGGACTAGACATGCCCGGTGTAGCATGGAAAACGTAATTCCATTGTTTATCCGTGTCCCATGATGGCTGTCAAGGTACACCGAATACATTGGTCATGTTTGCGAAATACGCGTAAAAAACGGGTTCACTTGGACATAAAGCACGCAAGCTTGGCTAGTTTTAATTTTCCCACTATAAATCAGCCGATTCGATCACTCTGAATTTATTATCATTAATAATATGCGCACTGTCACCGCGGGCAAGCCAATATTCCCCGTAAAATTAAACGATGATTGTTTTCGACATCAAAATATCAACGATGACACGTATCTGATTTGAAATTAAATTTACGACGACGCGACGCGATACACGAACGGAGATACACAGTGAAAGACGAAAGTATTCGTACAGTTGATTTACGGTGGAAATATAAAGAGAAATATTTTCTATATTATTACGATATATTCGTCGACGAAAGCTTTTTACCTGCAACAATTCCTAAGTATAAATTAAACGATGATATTGAAAGCATCGAGGGTACACCGTTTGAACAGTGTAAACTGTAGGGAGAACGTTAAGAATCGGTAAAAATTAAACGACGAATCGTTAACGGGTTCCATGAACAAGCGGTTGGGGGTTAAAAAAAAGGACGAGAAAAGCGAGAGGAAGAGAATTTCCTGTCTTGATACAGGCTTAGAATGCTTCGGGCCCAGTCTCAGCCAGGACACCGGTTATTATTTGCTGTCGCTGGCGAAAGTCACGATGAAGCAGAAAACGGAAAATTATTCAAGCGTGCCTCGACACAATGAGCAAAAAAGACGTCGTCGCCCCGGTGGCAGCAGAGGATGGTATGATAGGGGCGAAGAAGGTTTCGCCAGGGGGTCCAATCTAACGATTTGTGTTTACGTTGGCAGTTGGCGTCCTCTGAGCGATACCTTCTCTTTTTCTTTGTCTTCTATTCACTTTTCAACTAATATCGGCGATCCTCTGGAATAATAATGCTAAAATATTCGATTTTCTACCTTTAACTAATTTTTCTGTACGAAATTCAGTTAAGAATTGATCGATAATGAAAGTTTGTGACGCGTTCATTTTTGTTCAGGTTGAATTTGCATAGATATCTAGCGATCGCCATTAACGAAGTCAGCTCATACCTAATAAAGACAAAAACTTGTCGCTAAAAATTTTTCTCGAATCGGTGGAAGTTATACGAAACTCAAGCTTAAATTATTATCGAAGCTCTATACACGATTTTAAATGATTCTGGATTATACCGCGTTATACGAGCAGTTTTCGCGCGATTTTAAGCACCGAATGGAAACAGTTTGGTGAATTTAAAGTTGCGGCAACGCAACGGCGCGGCGTGAACAATGCGTCTAGTTTTCGAATAAACGCGGAACGAAAACTTTGTCGAGGAGCCACTCCAAGTGTTCTGATTGACCGAGTTTACCAGCGCCACGAGTATTTTACTTTCAACTCGTACACGGTCCTTTTAATTTCCACTTTGATCCGATCAATTTATCGCATCGCTTGGTTTAACTCACCAACATACAAAGTAAACGCGAAACATTCTTCTAATTTCATCTGAAAATCTGCCTTGCTAAATATTTACCAAATAATTGCCCTGAGTTTCTAAAGTAGGATGTAATGTTGTTAAACGCGCGAAAGTGTGAAATTACTGTTTTTCGCAATACAGTATTCAATTAGAGTAACAATCTCACCACGATAAGCTGTATTTTATTTTGTATTTTTGGAAAATTCTCGTTTATTGGTATTAATCAAAAATCCTTTTCTCTTTTGTAGTTACCGTGAAAAAAAAAGGCTGAATTATATCTTCTGGTACTGAATTATGCAATCGTAAAATAAGCGAAATAACAGAACCAACAGAAGCTAAACGATCTGATTAAACAGACTATAATCAAGAATTCTGATTAAATGAATGCAAATATATAACTTCGTTTTAGCAAGCTTAATTCTACACTTTAAATCTTTCCAGTTAAGAAAATAGAAATCCTGGACATCAAATTATCAAAACCTGTTCTAATTTTTTACTAGCCATAATTAATATCGTAATCACATGTAACGAAAGTACTCGAAATATTCAAAAGTATTCAAAACGTAATAAAGAAATTTGGGGAAACAGAAAGGAGGAAGAACAAAAATCAACAGAAAGAACGATTTCTTTGGGAAAGTCAAGCGAGATCTTTACGTCGTGTCGTGCTGATATTCCCAGCTGCTGGGAAATATTAAATTAAATTAAATTACGTATGGATGTGACCGTGTACGGGTTTGCTTGTGAAGCTGAGCGGCCGTGCACGTGGCTAGACTGTCGAGAAATTTTCTCGGAAATGTTCATCTCGGTCGGCCTGCTTCTGCTCCCAGAATCTATTACTTTCGTCACTCGGTTTCCTTCGAGGAGTTTCGCGATTTCCAGACGACGAGACGCGAGAATTATAATCCCCGGAAGTAGCAACTCGAACGCAACTGAAGTGGAATTTTTAATAGTGTTCGTTTTGTGAAATGCAATTTATCTTCGAACTGTCGGGAAAATATCGGGAGCCTTGGGAATTTTGTTTGCTGAGTTGATAAAAGATGATATCTACGTTATGTTCTCGAGCCCAAAATTAAATAAGATCAGATTATGGAAAGTTATTTTAACCGAAGAATAAACATGATAAAATTCGATATTCCCTTTGTTTGGTATAAAATCTTTTCTCTGTCGAAAATATTTTAACGCACAACCAGTCACAAGACCATCAGTGTATGTAACTTCTTTTTTTAAAGAGCTCATTGCGTATTCAACTCTCTAGAAAACTCTTCCTTCTCGATCTCCTTTAACCTTCGATCGAGGAATAAACCTCCGCCAGCCAGATTTCAATACAACAGAATCGAAAAGGTCCTCAGGCCTGCAGATCTATCTCTTCAATACCCTGGACACGTTGGATACGGGCCAGTCTGGGAGTTTTTAAGATATTGCTCGTCGCTGCTCGTGCCTTCGGCTGTCTACGCGGAAAATGAAGAAAAAATGTGGGAGAAAAGACAGAAGAAGGGAAGAGTAGGAGATGGACGTTGGTAAGGTGGTGAAATAAAGAGAAAGTCGAAGAAGAAACTGGCAAGATGTTTCTCTATGAAGAGACCAGGATGAACGGAGGGAGAGGAGGAGGGATGAAGAACGTCGAAAGATACATCGCTTTCAAATATTTCAACCGCAACAAAAGCTCCGTACTCCCGGAATCCTCGACCCAGCCGTGTAACACACTGTCTATTCTCTGTCTTCCGCTGCTGTTTCGAGTTGTGTCTCTACAGGGTGTTTCCCATTTAAACAATCATACCACGTACCAGTAATGTCTTAGAAGCAAAAATGTAAGAAATATCTTGTAGGTGAATGTTGCCAGACTACAGGAGAAGAAACTGTCTTCGTTAGGGATTGAATCGTGCATATTCGCAGAAAAGGATGAAGCTTGAAATAATTGTTTGTTATTTCGTTTGTATCATTCAACGAATTAGCCCGATACTCTATTTTTATTATTCGAGTTCTATTATTTTTAAAGGTACATATTTTTTATTTCAATTTAAATCATCTGTATATTTTAAATGTTCTGTAAACTTTGAAGACTGTCTCACAAATGACGATCAAATATTTCAAAATTATTAAATCCATTATCCATAAATCAATTATTCATTGACGTATGGATGCAATGATCGATTATTTAAACAAGAAACACCCTGTATGCATCACCATGTAGGAAACATGGCGAGTGAGAATTCTCTCCATGACGCATGATGCAACGTTCGCCGAGGCCGTCAGTGTAATGAGAATGCTACGGGTTTTCTATGGGAGATACAGACAGACAAATGTGACTAGAATACACTTAACAATGCACCCGGAGATTTTAGAAAATGTTTCGTGATGATGCATTTTCATGACTGCTGACGAACGCGCGTGTTCGAACTGATTATACCGTTTAATCGGTCTGGTTCGTTCTGAATCTCATTCCCGCTGTGTCACCCGGAAGAAATGAATTCCAAGGCACAAGAATCGATTGTAACCGCTGCGACTGAATTAACGACGCGATCCGTCGCGAGAAAGTGAATCGAAAGTTTTCGTCTCGGCAGCTATCCTTTCAGAAAGAACGTTTTACTGCAAGAACGAACTTTCTGTTTGGAAAGATTAATTTTAACGTAAATTTTATATTAAAAAGAACGATGATGTAGTGTAAGATATGTGTGCAAAGTGTAAGCATACTAATACAATTGAAGTGAATATGAATATTTATGACAAATAATGATAACTTTTTAAATAATCTGATTATTCTAAGGTTTTAAATGTTTTGCATTGATGGTAAGATGATGAACAATGAAATATATTGTTTCCAATTTCTCTCCTTCCTTACAATTAAAAGTTCTCGCAGAAGAAAAAACCCAATTATTAAATTCCTGTAACTATTGAAATTGCTAACCAATACACTCAAGATACAGAACTCGCCAACAACAAACATTCCTTCTAATATTTACTTTATAAGAGACCTCGATAGAAAAGAAATGGAAAAATTTTCCTTATGACTCCGTGTTGCGGATAAATCAAATAAAAGCTCCCACCGAATTAACGTCACTTTTCTTTGATAATTCACAAATGGAATAAATGTCGAATTCGTCGAAACGTAAGAAATAATCGTAGGTGTATTAAAAAGTTGTACTATGCGGAGAAAAAGGCAGGAGTTTGATCATACGAGAGGAGTGGACCAGCATCTTGGGGACTTATCTTTGCTCGAAGAGAAGACGACACAAAATATGAAGAATCCGGTGAGGGTAGCGGGTAGAAACACAATGAGAGAGAACTCGAGGTGGAACAGTCAAGATAAAGTACGTTGAGGTCCACAATCCTAAGTGAATGGTGGGCAAACACTGGAAAGGAACGAAGAGACCTTTGGAGGCTCGCCGAGTGGGTGGCGGTGATGGTGAAGGATTATACGAAAACGGAAACCAAGAGGAATAATCGTGACCTCTAAGTTCTGCCAACAGGGTACAGCGTTATTCAGGCTTGTCTTTGCCTACAATGGAACGAACGAGTTTTGTTATTAATTCAATCATAAAATATACTCGATGAATAAATATTAATAAAATAAACCTTATTTTTGGAAGAAATTTCCTTTTATCTCGCTTTCAATGTTGATCGGTTAAACGTAATTTTTTATATTACTATGAATTTACATGGTATATTTAAAATTGTTATTTTAATTGCCTTTTTGGATAACATTGCAATTTAGGTTCGAAAGTAAATTAAGCTACATTCTTTTTTAAATCGACTTGGTATTCTACAAGTAAATAAAATATTTTCATTACTATTTGACATATAAAACATTCTAATAGATTTAAAATTTATTAACTTACCATTATCATAATTCTTGCTTCCTGTATTAAGTGAAAAAATTCAGGATGTAGATCTCTTAATTTGTACTTAACAGAAATAACATTTTTTTTAAATTTAAACCGTTCTTCTATAATTCAGGTTGTAAATTGCAACGATGTGCGAAAGAGTATTCCCAAAATAAATTAATTTAGTGGTGTTCATAAATTAATTAACGTAGTTCGCGAACTATACTACAACGACATGAAAGTGTGATAACGAAAGATCATTAATTAAAGTCTCTTATCTTCCGCAAATTATTTCGTGGAAATAGGTTTCCTCGAAACTAAAATATCTGTTTCCTGCAAAAGAGAAAAACAAAACAACAAAAAAGTATAAAACCAAGAAATCTAAGTAAAACATTAATTATATCATAACTCTTTTCTTTTATTTCATAAAATAATGATTGAAACATCTCAAATAATTTCGATATAAAAAAATCCAAGCTCTATATTATTAATCGAACCGTAACAAAATATTCGATAAAAATATTCGACGAAGAATTATCATGATCGAGAATCTTTGTTAAAATAATTCGAACGAACGGGATGTCTAACTTAATACAGAGAGAAGTTTCGCAACAATACACCAAGAGTTTGTAAAGACATGACAAGGGTAGCGAAAGAAGTTAAGAGGTTAGAATCACCGAACTGCATATTTAGTGGAGGAGGATAGTAACAAGATGAAGCGTGTCTGGTAGCGGCCAGTCAAGAGCCATCAACCCATCTTCCTTGAGCTTCGCCCCTTCGAACCCCTGCAAACCTCAGAACAACAACCCTTTCTGTCCAGCCTAGTGGCCGTCATGAATATTACATCTTGTTATATTTCCAAGCCATGTTTCCATAACATTACAACATAGCTTCCGTAACATTACTGAATTCTGTTTATTAACATAGTAGTTATGAAAGGAATTTCCAAGGATTTGTTTAGTATCCTTTTCATTGTTACTTCTTCCTTCACGTAGGTAGTACAATTTTATGAAATTTGGAAGTATGCACAGAACTATAATGAACTTTATTTTTAAATCGTAGAAGTATTCCCTTACACTAACTTGCAAAAGTATTTAATTGATATAACATCTTAATTTCAAACGAGTTCAAAATCATTAATTTTCTTAAAAAAAGAATTGAAATTCCTTATACCCTCTGAGTACCGAGCTTCCGGGATTAAATACTTTTAAAATCTCTCCGATAATTTCTTATAATTCCCTTGTTTCGTTATCATTATTGCCTACACTTTGATTGATCTTTAATTCTCAATTCGCAAACCTAAACATGCACTATTTTATTACCTTCCTTTCTCGAGTACCTTTCGAGAACCTTTCGAAACTCTGTGGACCACTTAAACGTCCTTTGAAAGCGTTTAATTACTTTCCTTTTCTGTAATTCACAGAGCGTACAAGTCGTTGAAAGTTACGCCGTTTTGTTTCGCTTCATTTTAAAACTTCATTGCTTCCCCACTTTCATTGCTTGTGCACACTATACAATTTCATACTTGTAACGTGTTTATAGCATTGCCTAATAATCTTCAATGTTACGTTTAACAAACGAACACGATGCAGAGGATTATTAGATTTTTTCGAATGTACGATCGCTGTACTTTCATTTGTGCTTTCGTTAATCGAATTTCCCTTCAATTATCTGTTTGTTATTTAACTCGGACTTTACAAAGCTTTTCAACGTGCGAAATGAAATCTATTACTTTAACGTTTTCATTAACAAAACACAAAAAGGGAAAAAAGCGGAAGTGTGAAAAGTAGATTGCAAAAAATTTGAAAGGAACTTCTCAAGCTAAATTATTTCATAATATTTATGTACATGTATACATATAAATATATCTGGCACGAAAATATTCTATATGGATATTTAATCTAGGAACGTAACTGAAAATAGAAGTTAACATTAGTATTTTTACACTTTTCACTTATCGCATATCATGCAATATCGAATATAATATACATACATCATGAGATGTATTTTTAATACTTACTGTATAATTATTTATTAATTTAATAACATATCATATAAATATTATAAGTTATCGGAAAAATATCTTCAAACACAATTATTACTTAATAAATTACATTTTTCATTTTTGTTCGTTGTCGTTTGATAATTAATAGAACTCAGAAATCTTGCGGATGTCCTAAGGTATTAATACCAGCATAAACGTTATTTTCTTGGCTGTATAATTTTATTATCACATTAGGTTCGCTTCTCTTTAAACACGCGACCACGGCACGTTATAGAGAGGCGTAAACAGATTCTTGTTTTTTGAATCACCAATTAAAACACAGCATACATTGTTATCTTACGACCCCTGTATGCGCACATTACACTAAACCAATTAAGAAGTTTATCGAGCGGGAGAAATCCTTAAGCTGTGAAGTTAACTAGATGTTTGATAGATAGACGCAAGACAAGATAATGTTTCTTCTATTTTTTTACTAGAATACTGTCAAAAAGTTGTTGAAACTCTTAAATATTATTTAATAATACATTGATTTCAGTTTTCTTATTATACTTTTCGAATAACTAGAAGAGAGAAAGGATTGGTGCTGGCAATTTTCAAGGAGAAAAAACGGAAACTAGAAAAAGGAATAGTAGGTTGGCTCAATTCTAAATTAACCTTCCAGGAAAGTAGAGGAGATGAAAAGCGTGATAGTCCATAGATAGATAAGTACTTGTGGTGAGCGCCAGAAAAGGTGAAACGGCTCCATTTTAAGGCAGGTCAACTGTAATTGGAATATGTGATGCTGCATTGTATAGAAAAATGAGAAGAGAATTTCTATTCAATGATTACATTCTTAACAGACGGAAGGAATTCAGTAAAAATTTTGCAATTTGATCGAATTATTCTTTCGTTATTGTTACTCGAAGTTGGCAAGTATCTTCGTTTGTCTCTTTTCGTTTTAACTGAACGCGTCGGGAAAAACTACATCAGCGTGAAAATCTGTGCTCGGTTAATCGAACGCATTCAACGCGGGCCAGTCACCGTTTATCTGTGCCCAGTCGTGGAATTCGAATAAATCTTCACCAGGTCGGCTGATCGTCCTTGTTTGCGACCTACATTTTGTTTTTGGCAACGCCACCAGAGAGTTAGTTTCATGTATTCGAGAGCACGACACGAATAGTCGATGTTTCCATTGATTCATATTTTTTTAGACAACTCCCTGGTTCTTTGTATATAACAGATTCATTTTGTAGTTCACTACACCTTTTTCATTCGCTACATACCAGACATCTCGAATTAAGCTTATCGGGTGGAAATTAATGGGTCAGTGGTCGTCCTGATCAGAGGAGTTAACATTAATTTATTGTGAATTTAGGAATGTCTACTGTGGAAACGTTTACTTTTCGAGTTTGCAGCGACAGAGGAATTAGTATTAATTCATTGAGCATTTGGAAATGTTTGCTGTGAGCGTATTTGCTTTGAAATTTCGAAAATTATAAGGATTAATATTGGTATCCGGTATAAAACTTGAATAAACGAATATATATTTTGTGCATGAAAAATATGAGAGTTTTGAAGGAATAATTTTGAGACAAACACAATTTTTGGAAAAATATAAACATGAAGGAATCTAACGATTTTTCCAGAAATATAATTTTTAGTGCAAGTATTACAACTAGAGTCTTATTAAAGGAAATGGCAAAGAGGAGACTTTAAGGCTACGCTTTAAAATCAACCAAGAGATTGAAACATTTGCATCCCTCCTCAACCGTGAAAAGAACTATGATATTTAACGTTCAGTGATATTGAACAAGAAGCAAGATTCGAGGAATCTTTTCATTTCGTCCTATTATCTTTCATTGTTTCTTCTTATTAAGCGTTTCGCTTTAATCGAGTCGTGAATATTGATTTCCAGAGAGTTGAGCAATTCAAGGATGCCGAGGGAAATAAAGTTTTGTTTTCAATATTAAAACAGTATGTCATAAAACGTTCTTAATACAAATATTTTTAAATATATCATTTGATATCTAATGTAGAAGACTGATAAAATAGATAGCTAGAAATGATATTTTTATAAATAAGGAACGATACTTTATCGTCAAAGAGAAAACAGAACATACGAAACGATATAATAGTTTAATTGGCACTAAATTCAAGATTTTCCAAGAAAACTAGCAATTTGCAATACAATGGATGCCCTACTAGCGAATCGGAGGTAAATCGAGGTCGAGAA
The DNA here is from genome assembly GCF_014825855.1 of Bombus pyrosoma. Taxonomy (NCBI): domain Eukaryota; kingdom Metazoa; phylum Arthropoda; class Insecta; order Hymenoptera; family Apidae; genus Bombus; species Bombus pyrosoma. The sequence goes on from NC_057783.1 coordinate 10,177,344, forward strand.
GCGGACGCGTCGCCAGTCAGACAGCCACTCCGAGAGGCTCATCCTCGTAGCGAGTGCGTTACAAATAGGCTCAATTAATTACAGAACAGTCGGCTGCGAAATGACTTGACGCGGCGGCTCGCGTTATCGGCGAGGGCGCGTATACGCGATTGCACGCGGACAAAATCGATGGCCCTGGACGATGCTGGACGTTTCCTCTCGAACGACGGAACATATCGCGAAACGTATGTCACCTATTCAACAACTGACAGGCGACTGGCGTACTCCAATTAAGGCTAATGACTTTACGCGCCCGTGCACGTCCCCTTACCTTTAATTGTCACCTCTCTGCTCTGCCCTCCAGTTTCCCTCTCTTCTTTTTCTCATTCTCTTTTTCTCTCTCCCTCTCTCACCCTTTTATCTCCTACATTCATTATTTCCTCCATTCCTGCCTTTCTCTTTTTGTTTTTTAATGGCAATCGCGCTGTTGGATACTCGGTTACCAAAGAGACCACCGGAGTCAACTAAGATAATCACCTGGATCAGGCTAAATTAGTGTATCGTGTTTCAACGGTGAAATCGATCGGGTTTTAAGGCGTAATTTTCATCACGGTTCCACGACGCGACGCTTCGTTCATCGTGTGCTTAGCACACTTTGCTTTCTCCGCCTATCCCATCCGTTCCTCTTCTTCTCTCTCGCTCTCTTGCTATCTACATATAAATCTGACTCTATGTGTGCGTTAGTTACTAGTGAATCAATTAGTTCTCGATGTTTATTTGCGCGGTCGGGATTTGCGTTTCCGCAGCTGTTTCGAGGCTCGAGGAGGATTTGTTGCGTGCCTGAATGAATAGTTGGAGTGAATCGTTTCCGCGAATGTGCTTCACCTCCCGATAACGTTGTCTCGTCTAACGATTAGATTCTAACTCATTCTTAACTGTGGTATTCGAAAATAATAAGGTAACTGTTCCCGATAGAGATATAAAGGTTACATTATTAATTTTTAACATATTTGAAGAGGAAATATTCTATGAATACTTTTAGAAATGTAACCATATCACTTATTTATGGTCTTAGAAGTCTGATAAAGATAGAAAAGTAGTGTAATCTTAAGAACAATGTAATTGATAGTACTACGATAATTGAAACATGTTAATGTACGTTGAAAATTTTGTTCCTTATTACAATTATATTAAATTATTGAACAAGTAATTATTACTCTTTTATTAGTGTTGTTTCTTCATTTTAAATCATAGAATATCCTTGATTTCACTTGCATCACAAATTGCGGCATTTTACCTCTTCTTTTACTCTCCATACATAGTACAACATTAAACATTTCTTCATTTTAAGTCATAGAAGATCCTTGATTTCACTTGCATCACAAATTGCGGTATTTTGCCCCTTTTTTACTCTCCATACATAGTACAACGCTGAATCTACCTATCTGAAAGAAGATCCTATTTCCGATAAGAGTATTCTCAAATGAATATCAATTTGTAAATTATATTGCTAAAAAATGAATGACTTAAGGACCTTTAATTATTAAAATCAAAGTAGAGCAATGCTCAAGAAGTCGATGATACTTGACAGGTCAGCACTACCCTCTTGACATCAATAATTTCAATTCGCGGTCGTTTGCTTTGATTAAGAGAGCCGAGTCTGCCGTTGGACCGATGTATACGACACCCAATGGCATTTCTCCTCTTCCATGGCAGAATTGCGCGGTACAATGGCCCATTACATAATGGAATACAGACGTATGGCCAGCGCCCTATAATGCGGCGCGCAGCAGCCAGAAACTCGGCATAGCGTTCCTACGTCCTTGCCGCTGCATCCTTCGGACTACCGCAACAAGAACAATGCGACCAGGTGTGCGTGCATTCGAGGAACTTGTACGGAGCAAGGCCACGTTTCGGCAAATTTGATTAAAATGCCAATTGTGTCTTAAAACAATTGCTGATTGTAACTTTTTAAAGCGCCATTTGATGGTACAAGTTGTCATATTTGATATTATATTCAAAACTACGAAGTTAATTGACATAATCGGTACTCTTATCATAAATTCATTTTTTGCTTTTACAGCGGATTATGAGTTTATCGTCTTCGCCGCTTCGTACCACTTTTATTTATATTGCTTAAATAAGATTTAAGTATAACAGTAGTATAACTAGTCCGATTAAACTTCATTTTACCTACTTCCACTGCTTATATACTTATCTTTATCTCCAACTGTATTTGAATTCAATTAATTAGGTTGTAAATACTACAATAAATATAATGTGTATATTTGTATCCACTGTGTACTGACATGTCAATCCAGTATAGTCACTAAAAGTAACCAGAATATGAAACATGGTATTAAACGCCGAAAAAAGAACGAGTTCGAAAGTTGTAACACTCAACTCACTACATCCTGGGAATATCGCGCAAAACGGACAGCCCTAAGCATCCAGCAAGCAACGAATGAATGAACGAAACGACTGGCGGCTGCAAATTGTCACGTCACCGAGAGAACGTCAGTCCAATATCGCGATACCAACAATCGTCGAATCAGCGCGGCAGAAACGTAGCGAGCATACGTTCAATAGTTCCTGGACCACCTTGCAATTCAACGCGGCTGCGATTCGAACCCGAACCACTTACACGCGCCTCTCTATGCTCGACTTCCTCTCTACATTTCGCTCTATTCACCGTTTACTCTGATCGCTCCTCCGTCTGACCAACAACTATTCGTATATCGAACGAGGATGCAACGATTCCGAAACTCGTACGATACGGGATTATTGTTTGCAGCCGCGGCTTTTGTATCAGAATCATAGCCCGCGATGGTAAACGGTTAGGCTGTGGCAAGAACTATGCTTCGATCGTCCGAGCATCGTCGGATATTGTGAAAGTTATGTTATGCAAATAACGACGCGGATGGGGATGCTTGAGACCAGTTTCGAGTATTCCGTTTGCGATTTCCGGGGAATTTAGTAAGGCTGCTAAATGCGTTAGTTTCGCACGAATTCGACGTACTCCTTCCTTTTTTTTAACGATCGTGCGATAATATTGATGTGGTGACATGTGATAATTTGGTGGAAAGAAAATGGAGCAAGGAAAATGAAGTATGGAGACGGATTGGAATATCAAAAAAAGTATTAAGAGGAATTGAAAAGTTGCGCGTCAAAGTATTGAAAATAATTGGAACATGATGAAGAGAAATTGAAATTACGTAGATATATTGAGTACAGAAGGGTAAAGTGGTGAGAGAATCTTCGTTTCGCATTTTAATTCTTAAGCTCTTTAAAAACCATAAACTGCAGACACATAAACTCATAAATTTTCTCGATATAATCGATCAAACCAACCAAACATTCAGAAAATTGTTTTCGGCTATGATGGACCAGGTAAGCAAAAATGAAATCTCGTTCGAACGTTAATCGCATTGGCTAACAGTGGCGGAGCGAACAGAAATAATACGAAACCATTATCACGCTCCGATACGATAACTAGCAATGCATTACTATATAACTGTACGGTGCAATATAGCCTACGATTCTGCCGGCGACTCATGCAACTGGTACAATCCCGGATTATTGCTTGCAATGCAGGGTTTGCATGCAACGTCCGGTATGTGTGGTTTTGAGCCGTTGGAATATAGCAAGAACTCCACAGCTTGAGGTGCACTGATGTCTCAGACCGTGATTCTGGACCGTGTAAAATCTGTACTGACTGGAAATGCTGCGGATCGTTAGCGGGAACGTCGGCAAAAAGCAATAAGACGGAGATCTCCGTGTTATTGCAATGGTAAAACGTATTACCGATTCGATAAAACGAATTTCTAAAGTAATAAATAGTTATAGTTACAGTTACATGTGTTGCGAATATAGAGCGTAAAAGAATATTATTCATGTTTAATGTAAGACACGATGTAAAGACGCTTTGAATAAGATTTTATTGAGAATAATGAGGCGGGTTCTTTAGATAATATATAATTTGGATACTTTAAATTTACAAATTTAAAAGAATTCAAATTTAGTTTGAATAATTTCAAATGCTTGTTACAGCGCATTTTGCAGTACTTTATAGATAGTATTCTACTCTAACTTCTCGTAAATAACATAAATCTTCCGTATACCATACTTTCATACGAATAATATACAAAGTTATACGACGAAGTATAAATCTTATTAAGTTAGTAGATACTATTGTTATTTTGTTATCTATAGCAGGTGTATACAAGCTGACAGTTTCATTGACCAATCTCACTGAATGACGGAAACTAAATAATTTTTCGAATTCTGGAAATGATGGGTTGACAAGAGAGAATAACTTGTACGTGAGGATGTTGTCACGAATCGATACTATTAAATTGATGTTGGTCATCGCTCAATTTTACCGGAGATGATCAATCAGTACTGGGTTTGCACGCTAAAAATATTTTCAACGTGGTGTCTCTGATTTTCTACGGATCCATAAACGTATCATCGATACAAGTAAAAAAAGTAAATATTCTTACCGTTGTATATAAAATTATAAGATCTATAGTCAATTTTGCAATGTTTCATTGTAAAACTTTGCAAAAAATGTATGATACTTTCTATCATATCATATCGATAAAGAAAATCACAGAGAAAAATTATAGCAGTCAAGCAATAGAAACTTGGAATAATAATATCTATAATCTTTAAAATAAATTATTAAAGCAGATTATAATCCCGGTTTCATGATATTGCAATTACCAATGGATTGTGAAATACTTCTCTTATCCTTGCCCTAATTTCAGCCACGTCTCTAACTACTCCTCGAGAAAATCATATATAACGTGAACGAAAGTGAAACGACGGTAACAAGCTCCCCGGCACGGCGTGACGCTCACAACCATATCATCACAACCACCAACACGTGTGATTCGAATCTGTGATTCTCCGCCGCGAGCATCACACCAGCCAGCCTCATAAATTACATTAATCGCGTTTTGATGCACGAAGTTCCGATAATATCGCGCGGACTCGCTTTCAGAATTCATCAAGAACCTCGTAAGCGAGCGACGTGTGCCTTTCGATTGCACTTCTGCCACCACCACCGCAATCTAGCCTTGCTCTTCTATACCTAATTCTGTTACACGGTAAATTAAAGGAAACTAACAGACCAGGATTATTGATTCAGTCTGACGATTACAGCTTGTCTTAACCATTACACGAACACGACTACGATAGCACCGGAAATTCTCGACGACTTGCGCGATTTGCCCTTATTGTTTGTAGTTTCGGCTTTGTGCTCCGTACAGCGTGCGGCAACAATCAGCAACAATTGCTCATGGCAACGGTTTCAGACATCCACCCGCGAAGCTACGCGCGGATAGTTTCGCGAGTTAGTTTGTGACCCTAATCGCGAATAATATATTTTCAAATTAGTTTAAAATTTTACCGTATCTCGTTACCGCGCTAAGATTTCAAAATGTCGTGTATAATACATACATATATAAAAAGTTTCTAGGAGTGCTCGAATACTTTCGTAAGCCACTGCAGTATACTCACGAAGATAAATAATTAATCAAGACGAAATAAATAGGAGAACAACATTGATAAAGGGATTGCTCTTAGTTAAATCATTAGTTAAGAGATCGCGTTAGCTAATCACCCAGTTGAAAAGTCAAAGGATATCTAGGCAACAGGTTAATCAACGAGGAAAGACGCATTGAGCAGAGCGAAAGCCGCAAACCACACGCAACGCGTGCAACGTTCCTTCTGAAACGGTAGCTCCTATACATGTAAATTCCGGCCCCCGAAGCAAACCTTAACTGAGACTATCAAATTCCATTCTGTTCGATCCTACACCGTAGACCATAGGCCATCCCAATATGCCCTTAGCAGTCAGGGCTACGTCACTGCACGCCCTTGACGCGGTTGCTGTGTCGCTCTCCTAAAAGCTCACCCTTCGAAACGCGACAGCCGAGGGTCTTGGAAAAAAGTGCTCGTACGCGGTTGACAAATTGGAGTATTCCTCACTGACGCCGGCAACGAGAATGTCGACGTAGGCCGATGGTTTCCCGCAGGTAAACACTGTAGACGGCTATGCAAGGAGTGGAATGGCGAAGGGTTGAAATCGTGCTCCATGAGAAAGGGGTGCACGTGTACAAAACGGAGAGAGAGAGATGCTCGGAGATAGGAAAAAGAAGAGAAAAGAAGAAAAAGAAGACAAGGGGAGGAGATGAAAGAGTGGGACAAAAGAGGAACGAAAGTGAAAGAGGAAGAAAGGAGCGCGACGTAAGAGCACCGACGTCTGAGTAGAATGCTTTATTTACCTATCGTTCTACTTTATTTATTTACTCTGTGGTTCGCGGTGCAACATCCACCAGCGGGTATTACGCAGGATTAATTCTTGCCTGAAATTCAGTACACGGCTCGATAACAAAAAGCTGCCTTCAGTTGTTTCGATCAGTTATCCTGCCTTTCTGCATGGCGGAATTTCGAATGGATTAAGAATCAGCACGGATGGAATTTCGAGCCGATTAAGAATCAGCAAGGACGGAATTGGATGGAATGAAATTTCAACTGACCTCTTTAATAATATTGATACGCGTATGTTTAATTTTCTTTTTTTTTCTTATTGTTTCTTTAATAATATTCAAGTTTATATAGAGCTAGCCATAAGAATTAGAACACCGACTCGTCACATTTATTGGAAAACTCTAAAAAATTGTACTTTATCGAATACTATACATTATAATATATCTAATTAATTATTGTTTTCTTATCATATACATAACGTTCTTAAATGAGTAGTACTTCACTGATAAAAATATTTAATAACTAAAACTAAAGAAATATGGATTAGCAAATAGTCGAATCATAAATACTTACAATACAATCAGCTTCACGAACTGTATGAAAACCTTAGCAGATTGTGCATTTTTCAAAATCCACAATATCCAGCGAACCTCACGATCCGATTCGGAGTAAAAATCAACGTACACTATCCATTTTATGGAATACAAGGCATATTAGTCTATCAATTTACGCGCGGTTGATTCACATTCCGCATCGAATTGACTCGATCTAAAATCTGGTCATCTGAGCTACATTAAACCGTCGAGCGGTAGGAAGTTCGTTCGCGGACGTTATCCGGTTGCGATCAGATTTATTCGACGCAGCTAATGTCCGCCAGAACCGGCACCGGGCTTGGGATTTATATTCAACGCACAGTCAGAAGCCGTGCATCATCGGCTTAAGTCAACGAGCCAATCGCAAACAAGGTGACCGCCACCACGCGTCCGATAGCGCGCCTATGCAGATCGCCTCGATTCACCTATGACTCGCAACACCCTCTCCAAACCTACATCTACCCTGCCCATCGCATCCTAACACCGAGACCTTTATGTACATTTATGTTACGAGCACACACGGTGTTCTATAAGTTATGCGTCAACCAATTTCTCCTCAGTTATGCGTTCGGTTTGTGTTTGCGATCGGTTGAACCGCCAAATGCTTTGCATAATTATATAGAACAGGGCATATTACACGGATTTCATAATTTCGAAATACTTTCAACTAATTCTAAAGTAATATTGATGCTATAATAATAACAATAATAAATATTACATTTTATAAATCATATACGTTTGTATTAAAAACGAATAATCTAAATGTTTAATAAAGATATTGTATCTTATCACAAACAACGATAAGATACACACAGTTACCATGATTTTTTCTCAGAATTTTTCTGCAATTATCTTTCAATAACTTGTAGGTCCATCCTTGTGCAACACCCTATACACACACTTACCGGTATGTATACGTAAGTATGTATATATGAATTTATATGTACATGCATATGCATGCATATGCATGAATATTTACGCGCCAGTCGGATATATGTGTATGAATTTATGTGGTGATTCGTACGTACGCGTGAAGTAGGTACATATGCTCCAGCATGCGAATGTATGGATTCGTCGTAAAGGGATTAAATGTAGTTAGTTACATATTGCTATTTACGTACCTGTATACAACTTTTATATGTATACGTATATATACAATGAGAATCAAAAGCGAGTACACACCTTACATAAATGAGATTCGTATAATATTAACTTAATTACAGACTTGTGTATATTTCTCACTATTAATTTGTATAACTCTATATTTTTCATATCCTTTCAGTCAATTTTCGATTTATGCAACATATACATAAGAGTTTTTGAATCAATCTTTTGCCTTCAAGGCATACTCACTTTTAACTCTCACAATACATCCACATATTTGGCGGGTGCATAATATACTAGAAGTCTTTGTTCACTCGCTACTTTGCATTAGAGATTAATATGATCTGTTTAACGTTATTTAACTTGTATAAATATCGACAGATAGATCATTCTTTCGGTACTGAGGTATTCCGCAGTAGTGAAAACAATATAATGAAATTCGTAAAGCAACAGAGCAAGGATTGTTTTTGTGTCACTGTCTGTGGAAGCTACTTGATGTTTTATTAATAATAATTAATAATAGTTGCACGCGCGTAATTTTCAGGGCAATTGTGAGTAGTTAAGATTAGAAACACATTTTTTCTATTATGAATATTATAATATTTACTCCTTCAAAGTAAATATTGTTTTTGTCTGATATCTAAGACGCTTGAGTTATGTGTAGGAATTTCAACGTTTCTTTATTTTATATCAAGTCTTAATATTATTAAACTAGCAAATAAGCATATCGAATAATTCATACCGTTTGCATCGAATTTCCTCTAATGCTCCTTGCTGCTATTAACTTTTTGTGTTCAACTTCGCTCGCGTCTTCCATATTTATACGTAAGCGAATCTTCGCTGAACTCCCACAAGGACGAGTTATTGTGTTGTCGTTGCTATAACGCTGTCTCATGGAACGACACCGTACGAAGGGACCAGAACCTGTCTTTCCCATATCTTCACTGTTTTGTTTACCGAAATCCGTTATTTTGTTCCCGTCCTGATATGCCACCCCTTTCTCAAATATTGCTTGTAATATGTTGCGCTCAAATGGAAGCGACATCAATTCTATTAATATAAAAAATCTCATAATTTAATTACAAATCGCGAATTTTATGTCAATTTTGTATAACAAGGATGTGGAAACAAAAACTTGATATGATTAATACTGTCGTAGAATATTATTATGATAGTTTTGATTACACAATTTTTGAGACCTAAAGGCTTAAATATACAATTTTTTACCGTCGTATTGTACTTCGTATTGCTTTCGTATTACATTCTACGGAAGTTAATTAAATTTGGTTTCTCCAAAATTAAACATTCAAACATCGCTCATTCTGATACTAAAACTGAAATTTTCACAAATGGAGTTGATCAATTTGGATTCTGAGTAGCTCGTGTATTGCTCGATACGAATGACAAGTAGCTGTCAAACTGTCTGACATAGCTAATACACTGTTATCGATACGATATCGCAGAAGGTTAACATTCTTCAACACTTTCCCTTGGTTTTCGCCTTCTCTCTTATCTCTTGCCTCCCTTTTAGTCCTTCAGTCAAGAGAGGCGGAGGACACGTCCCGACGTCCGACAACGCGCCAACCCATTTTCTGACGCCATTGTTTAGCGACTACATGCGCTCACGAGCGTACAAGATTTCATTTTTTCATCGCTTGTCTAGCTTACCCCTCACCCTTTTCCCTCGCACCTTTTCTCTATGTCTCTATATCCCATTTTCGTTATTCTGTCTTCCTTTCCACTTTTTTCCCTTCTTCTTTCTTTTCTATTCTCCTACGTTCGCTTTTCTCTTTCACAACATTGTTTTCGCCGACTATTTCTGTGTCTGCCGTATCCTCTGCTCTACTGCTCGCGCCAGAAAAGGCGCCGTAACATTTGTCGCGTGCCGTTTTATTGGCGCTCCTTCCACAAAGCACCGTGATTTTCTTGTTCCTCTGATTTTTGCGAGTTCTTGACCTTCGATCGCTTCTCCTTCTCTTACAAAACGTCACATTCTTTTATTAGATCGTTATTAAGTGGCTTTTGATTACATGTTTTGTAAGGAGGCAAGCGGGAGAAAGCATTCTTGCTTTTTACAATAAATATCTTATAATAATGAAATAAATTATTTCCTTTAATCATAGGATGCGGATGGAATTTTAAAGAGGAGGACAAAGGTGAACAATGCAACGCTCCAAACTGAGTGACACCCATGACACGTAGAAATAAAGAAGCGCGTTTTTTACGGTTGTATTATACTATATCTATGTACCTGTGTATGACATTTTAACTACGGATGTAAAAAAATTGTTTGAAGATGATACGAGCAACATAAAGCAATAGCTTTTAACCCACACGTCATGCGAGTGAATTCAATATGCGACATAAGGACAGACATTAAAATAAAAAAAGAAGAAAGAGGCACATGCACTATGAGTTTATTTTTCTAATACCCGAAATATGCATCGTCTATGTAAAGCTCAAGTTAATTACAAATAAGTTGTGACTTTAGTAGCGCCTGTACTGTCGTGATTCTATTCGTTCAGTTGTATTATTTTGCTCCATTCAGTCCTACATATTTAATTCTTTTATTTCAGATTTATTAATTAATAACTCTGGAACATTATTCTCTGATAAATTATTGTAGTAGAAATCCTACATATAAAAATGAAAGTGTATTAGAAACATAATGATATTTTACTGCAAGTGATATTTAAATTCTGTTAAAGTGTCTGGCTTTTTTATTTATTTTCTCGAGAAAGATATTACATGAGCAAACATTCAAGGATTTTTAGCGTTATTGCTGAGAACAGTTGAAATTCCTTCTCGTATCTCTATATTCTTATTTTCCTTTTGTTTCGCTTGCCTAAGCTAGTTTAACCCTTCCAGTCCCAACGGAATCATTTGTCGCTGTAGAATTTATACTTCTTCGTAAACGAAACTTGCACGCCAAAATTCAATTTCAGTAAACGTGAAGTATAGCAATGGATCAACTCGCCGACTTCGTTTCGCATGGATATAATGCATTGCAAAGAAAGAATGGGACAATGCGAAATAAATTATTAAAAGTCTTGAGAAACGTGCACGAAAATTTTGATTATTTCAAGATGAGAATTTTTTAAAGCATTATTTTGTATTAAGATATCAAGATTGTATATCTATGTATACATATGTGTATGATTTCAAAGATAATTTAATCTGACTTAAAATTTTCTGAAATATACGTCGATTTGCTAAAGGAGTGACGGAAAAATGAAAAAAAAAGCGAATTTTATACTAAATTGATTTGACACAGAAAATTTGAAATTTTTTCCTGTTGGTTAGTAAAACCAAACAAGAAATCTCCAGACAATTTTTATACCGATGTTACTTAGCGAATATTTTCCTTCGTAAAACAGAACGAACTTGCGGCTCATTGGACCTTTATATAAGTTCCCCTGTGCATAGGGACATTGCGTCTCTATCTGGATCTTTTGATATTCTTTCTGAGAATTTGAACTCTCTATTGCAAAAGTCGGGCACGAAAATTTTTGTTTCGTTAGTAATAATAGTTGTAAGTGACTAACGTTAATTTATTAACACTATTATAAAAGTTAATAAAAAAAGGTTTGTTGGAAAATCGCTTCATAATGATCGATTTATAGTGAGCGATTTAATTAAAAACGATAAATTTAAGGCACATCTATCCAGCTATAAACGTAAAAATACTCGGGCAGTAGCAAAAACATTAAGCGACTCGCGCTCTATGATAATTTCAAGTTATGAATAAGTCGTAAGTGTTAATATACTGAAATTATCCTTTCAGCCAGTGCGTTTCCAAATAAATATCCTGGCCAAGAGGATAATAAAGAAAAAATATTTAGGATATAAATTATTGCGACGCTTTTTACACCTGTTACAACGTTCTCTATTGAAATTCAATAGTTTCATAATTGACAAGGTCGTACTGCACACGAGCTGGGAAAACAATTAGAAATTAAAAACGGATTTGCCACCGTACCATTTGGTATCCAGTTCGTTTGACGTATCGCGACTGTGCTGCTCTGTTAGTCAGCTAAAATAATCGGATTGTTCGTAATCGCCAGTAAAATGAATTAATCGATCTTTGTCGAGTGGTCTAGCATGGGAACATTCACGATAAACTCTGTATGAATATTGAAACGTTTCGGATTTCTCTGACGGGTAAGATTTCTTAATGCTTCGTACAGTAAATTTTAGTACTAGTCATTGTGTTGGAATTTAATGCGATATTGATGAAATGATGTATCTTTTATTTGATTTTTTAAATAATGGTGTAATGGATGTTTTTGAAACAAATAGAAAAAATATCAAACAGAATCTAATGGATGATACTGGCCTGTCAAATTCATACTACTACAAATCGAGAAAACGATATTTCGTATAAATCAATCTAACGCATAATGCTTTTACGATTTCAAGTATTATTCCTATATTAATAATTGAAAGATTAGTAAAATGACAGTAATGGATACAGGCGAAGGAAATCAATTAGGTCCGAAGAGCGGATCCTGTGATCATGAGTTGCACGTGCATCATGTCATGGATTTACGACACGTCTATCGCTATAAAGTATACAGATACCAGGTCCAGCAATTTATACGACCCATGGAAACACAGACCATTTACATTCATATAACAATTTCAAGACCCCATCTTCTGGCTCAATCTTCACGTTGGCCGTAAAATTTTTAATTAACATGTTCTCAAAAATGTGCTTGTGTAACGCTTGCGTAACAAACCCAATCATCTTAAGTACAGCATTTTTTCTTTTCATCTTTTCATTTATTTTACTTTTTTATTACATAAAATAAGACCAAAACGTTTTAATCTGAAACATTTAAATATTTTATTTAAATTGAGAATCAGAGAGTCTATAAGAAACTTTTAGTTTGCCTAAACTTACAATTGCCATTGTTTCATGCGAAACAAAGTTTAATCACCGAAAGCAGGAGTTTAGAATAACTCTTAATTCGCTGAGCGCTTCTGTAATTTCCTGGAGTGGTCTTGTCCAATAATCTCTTAACCTCGTATTACACTCGATAGCGAGACTGAAAGAAGCAATATAACGTCCTAGATAAACCTAAGCTCATTCGGGACAGTCATTAAATGGCTACGGTAAAGGCTTTAAACGTCGTCTGTCTTCCCCCTCTGCTTCCTAACCAGAATCAAAAGGTGCGCTTAAAAACAATCTTTGAAGTGTGTAATCAACAGCCCAAGCAATTATTGAAGATCTTACAGGAAGTCGTAATATGATTCGTTTCTTGGAAGCAGAAATAAAATAAAGACACGATAACAGATAATTGTTTATACCAGATGTGTCTACTACCTGGCAACTATCACTCTTACGCAATAATTTACCAATAATATTATTAAAGCAAGAAATGAGTAAGAATAATTAAAATAATCGCATACGTGTTCTCGTATCAATGCGGAGATGTTCTTTCGACTACTGGAATGTAGAAATTCTATCACTAGTTGATTTTCTGTGAAATAGACGAGCGCTGCAGTGGTTATATAATATTAAGATCTCAATTGCATTATTAACAGGAAGTTGGTCCAAGTTTCGGATGTAATTTCGACCGCAAAACGATTTAACTTTAGCTGAAGGTTAAATTAATTTTAAGAAAAACGTTGTTGTACCATGACAGCAAGCTGCCCGCGGCGATATTAATTTAAACTTTACATACCATGCCGTGGATGGGTTAGCTTGACTAATAGAAGTGTTCAGCAATCTTTTGAGTCTCTAACGTAAACATCTTATGTAAGAAATAAAGCATCTGATTCTCAATTCGGCGTAAAAGAATGTATAATGCACGTTAATGTAAAAAACATTTAAATATGAATTTAACCATTACTGGCTTAGTTAAATATATGCAAAGAAAATATTGTAAAAGTATGATGCAACGCGTATGGAAATGAAAGTTATGAATTATTAATTAATATCGTATAATTTTTTAACAAAAGACTAAACAACAATTTAAGAAAATAGATAAAACTGATCTTCAACTTACAATCTAATGTGCTATAAAACGAGTCGATATGGGTCACGCAAATTAATATTTAAAAAACGCAAAAATCATAAATACGTAATAGTTCAGGCGAATAATAATAAATCATCGATAAACAACCCGTTAAATATTCATTGTGAATGAAAATCGACGTGAATAAAGAGATTTTCCGGAACCATTTAAATTTCGATGATCCAATCAAATTCTGCGCAATGAACCGTAAAGTATCGTGGCTGGTTCGAAAAATTTGCTAGCATATGCGTGTTGAATGAAGCACGCATTTAAATTACCCGGAATAATGTGCATTTATTGTTACCAAACAAACAATTATGGCGTATAAAAGACGTAAGCGTAAACACATATACGTAATTTAACGTTTCCAGGGGGAAAAGGCGTAATGGGAAACTATTTCTGCTTGAAAGAGGTGCTTATTACTGTTCATTTCAGTATTTAAGGGAACAAAATTATTTCATAGGATACTCTTCATCCTGTAAATTTATTCTTGCCTTCTGTTTTATGAACAAAATATAGAACTTATTTTTTATTCTTTACCTTACTTTTTGTAGTATTACATTTGTATGGTCATACAAGAGTAGTACTAAATAATACAAAATTTAATATATCTGCGGCAAATTAATTAATATGTAACTGATATAATAAATACAATGAATGATGTTTTTTAATACTGCAAAATTATCTCTTCGTAGAGATTCATATTTCTTTACTAAAAAAAAAGAAAAAGAAAAAAAATGGAAGATCGTGGCGTAATCATTTCGATTCATAACAAAAGAATAATCCATAGGATCACAAACAGCAAAAATGGCGTGAACGCACACACGAACGTCCTGAAACCTGTCTCTTCCAATAGCGTAGAAATGGCAACATAGTAACTGTGTTACCGGCCACAGAGTCATAAGACTCTGCTGTTGTGAACATTGTTTCCTCGTGGACCACACGAAGGAAATTCCATCCGGTTGAAACATGAACGCGTTCATAATCGCGAAGATAGTATGTATCATGGTAGTGACGACACAGGGATCACAAGGTGTCTTATGGAAGCGATAGAACTTCGTTATAATGAATACCCAGAGTTTGCAATAGCTGATTTTCATTATGTATCATGTTCCTGTAATTTGACTAAATATCGACTGCAAATGATACGAACGAGTATTTAAATAAAAGAAATATTCGATTTTAGTATTTGTATTGAAGTCGTACTTCTATCTCTGAAAATTACATTTCTGGTACTGGTTACGCATTTAATGTCAGCATTTTTTGTCATCGCGTCAATCCACAAATTCATTCACGTACGTGATTGTTGAGAGATTTAAAGGCGCGAATGGAAGTTAACGTTTTTATCGTATGGGCCGAATAACTCAATTTCGTATGCGTATTACCAGTGAATCTCAACCAGTCGAAATTCAATAGCTGCACGCTATCCTCGGATGTCGCAAATTTGACACACAATTATTGTTATTGAAACTATTATTAAACCGACTGGCGTATCATGAGCTCATGCAAATCACTTTGTCACATGTTTGCCACATAATCAATGCTTCATATTACACTGTTAGACGTAATTCGCGAGTATGATATTAACGTAACATATTATCAACGAGAATGAACGAAGAGTGAATTTTATGACGAAAACAGAATGTAGTCATTATTTATCAACTCATAATTTTTGCTTATTATACTATCCCCGCTTCATTGCACTATAAATACTTTCCTATTTTTTCTCCATGTTTCCTAACATATGAATGAGGTGTCTGTCTGTTATGATTTATATTTGTACAATAGAAATAAGATATGGCAGTGATCGTGACTACATGTAAATATCGACCGATCTTCGACACAATATTCGAAATTCGTCGATAAAAAAAAAACAAAACTAGCCGCAATTCCTGATTTTCGATACACTTTTCACGCGATAGAAAGGAAAAAGCATATAAAAAAAGCGAGATACGCAATGTTCGTGAAACAATATTTCATAGCACTTTCTGTTCTCACACCTGAAGCCACTAAACCCGAGATCCCGAGCCGCTTGGTACGAAATTTTCCGTGAAATATCGGGACGCTTAAACCAATAAAAAGGTTCCATTCGCGAAGATCATATCGGGGAGATGCGAAATTTTTACGGACGTCGAATTCGTCGACGGTTACGAGGACGCGAATTCCACAACGAAATTCTTCGGATATAGGAACGCGATATAGGCAATATTTGAAGGCCGTGTATCCGATCGAAAGCGTTGAAACGTCATCAGCAGTTCTGTTTTGTGAATCAAGAGAAAAAAGAAAAGATGGAAAAAGCAAGGGAAAAAAAGAAAAGAATCCTTTCATTCTTTTTTTTTCTTCTCTCCTTCCTTAGCAAGCAGTCACCGGCCAAGAATTTCCCCTAAGTTCCTACTGCCCCTAAAATTCGCACTTTCCATAAATTTTCAGCGTTCTCGCCATCTCCAGAGTGAAAGCAATGGAAGACGAAGAAGCTGGATCGCGGGAATAAGCGGGAAGAGGAAATTGGAAATGAGGAAAATAGTTACGACGCGATGTTACGTACCTTTCCTCGAGCTAGGGATGAGAATGACGTGGTAAAATGAGCGAGGAAAATTTCGTGGGACATCAAGAGAGGAATATCGAGAAGTAATAAATATCAGAGAGATGCGAAAGACACGTAATGGTGGAGAAACATTCTTGATTTTCAATACGACGAAACGTTTTAAACGCTTGACGAAATCTCGACCCGATGAAATTTCGCTTGAACGACTTCGTCGAATTATTCCAACGAATGGAAACGAATAGCATTTACAGATAATTGACGGTATTCTCCCAGGGAGAATCTCGTCTCATCGGATTTATTTCGGTTCAGATTCCTCGGTTCAATTCAGAACGCTCATTAATAAACTGTTTTGATTTCGTTAAATAATAAAACCTCACTTCTTTTATATACGAAATATAGGCGAGTCAATGGGACCTCGATTTTTTCGATATGATAATAGTCTGAGATTGAGTTAGGTAAGTATGATTGCGGAATATGAAAAAGTAATTTGGAAAAAGTTGTTAATTTAACCGAACCGAAAATCAGACCATCCACCCGACTCACAAAACCACTGAATTTACCTGCATCAGCTGCGACTGTATTTTCAATTCGACTTTAACTAATCAGCCCGAGCCATTGGCCGATTAATTAATCAGGTTATTTAAATGCGTTCACTTAGACACATCAGAACCGGCTATACTTGTTGCATATCATTGTTCGTCGGCAGGCATTGTTCCACGATTCGAAAATATTGATTCAACATGCATGACAGCGCGACTGCATCTCATTATCCTTCAGATACCAAAAACCAATGATATATCTAGAGGAATAATTCAACTAACAACTGCTGGTGTATACCGTAATAACGCATTTTATGATGGCTTATTTGCGCCCGAAAATGCCTGACTAATTACCTTAATTAGCTCGTGCAATGTGTCCGCCGTGTCATCGTGTCTTTGTTTCCATCGTCCCCTCGATGCGAGAAATCGTTAATCCTATTGAATTTTAATAGCAGTGACGTTACCACATAGAAAATGTACACTTCACTGCATATCACTTTCTTGAAAATTTAAAGAGGTATGAATTTTTGGTTTTCCATGACTTGAACAGTATTACTATTGGAATGGAATATGAATGGGATGAAAAAGTTTCGTGTTATTCGATGAGATCGAAAATTTGAAGTGTGAAAGTTTTGGGAGATGTGTGACCCTCCCAGAAATGTATGTGTGTCTGTGTGCTTTTTTCTTTTATTTTTTTTTTTACAGGTAATGCAAGTCGAGAAAATATCGATAGCACAGAGTAACGCTGACAAATATGAGTTCATACAACTTTACCGATATTTTTAGACTTTTTATAAGATATTCGACAGAAGAACATGATATATTCAAAAACACATGAAAAAAATATATGAATGTAACCCCAAAGAATGTTGTTAATGTTTTTCACCGATTGCTTATTTAAAAAGCAAAATGTTAAATATCCTCTATTATCTTAAAATTAATTAAGTCTTTCTATTTTCCGTTAAAGGAGGAAAGGAATTAAAAAAAAGAGAAAAAAACACTGAACGGGCTGTTCCACTTTTATAAATAAAACTATGGCGACCAAGTGACCACTAGGCCAAGTACAAAGAAAGTCATGCAAAAAAAAAGCCTTCTAAAGATCCGAATGAACCGTGGGTTAACTTATGTGCGAAGTTCCATAGGTTAAAATAAGTATCCCTTGTCGACACCGTTCAACAACCGCTTTGGCCTTCTTCTACAGAAACGAGGGTAATCGTACCTATAAATAAAGGTTTATCTTAATTAACGACCCTTTTTTACGCGTATTTATCTTCCAGAAGAGGGTCGAAAGGAACATTTGTGCGATCAATTACTATCTATCGTTATGGCGAATTCGTTTATTATTAAAGTGGAACAATAAAAAGTCCCGATTTAAATTGTCCTTCTAGATCGGAGTTTCGACGACACGCGTGAACGTGTGATTTAAACAGATTCACATAATCACAGAGATTTAAACAAAATCGCGAGATTTAAACCACCGAAACAAAAACTTTCAGCGAGCGAGCAGTTGCAAAAAGTAATCGACATTCGCCGGTGAAATTCTAGCGAAGAAAGAGTTTGAATTACCGTGGCGCGGCCAAAGCAAGGAAAAGAGAAGAATAAGGTCACGATACGGGGCACACGATTTTAGCAGTGCACCAGTTCAAAGCTGTGTTCCAGGCATACAAAGTTACAAACTACCGAAAGGTAGTGCGAGCACGTAAAGCTCCCGGTTGTTAAAATTGAATCCATAAATCTGATGGCAACATTATTGCGCCCGGAGAATAATTCAAAATTCTAATTTCTTTGAGTTGTAACTCCATCATTTCTGACGGCACGATGCCTACCGCAAAAATAATTTCATTGTTACCCTATTTATGAGATCTCGATCGTTCAACTTTCACTAGAATATATTCACTGTTATACGAGCGTTTTGCATTGTTTAGTTGCTAAATCATTTTACGACGTGTTTAGCTTCTTAATAAGATATATTTAATATAATATTAGTTACTACACTTGTAATTTAAAAAAAATCATAGTCCTTCTCTGAGTAGAGAAAATAGTTCTGACTTCACAAAAATACAAATTAGTGAATACAAATGAGCATGCAAATGTCTGATCTCAAAAATATAGCAGAACTCTATCACAAACGTTACATTCATTATTAAAGCTTCTAGATAACAGACTAATACTTTGAGAGCTTAACGTAGAGAGTAAAGAATAGTCAAAATGAATCAAACAAAAGAATCAAATCGTTAAATGGCGCAACAAAGAAACAGTAGAAAATTGTGCACAAGACCTGACATTTCTTTCCAAGGCAGACAATCCCATATTTAAACCGCCTTTGCCCGGTTCGCTGACTTTCGTGTCAAATACGTACGACGGAAAATTAAAATTTCAAGTCCCAAGGACTGCGGCTGCGCTGCGTTGGAAATCGACTACCGAGTATTTAAAACTGTTTCAGTGCGAAGAAGAGCCATCCTATCACGAGACAAACGATAAATAATGAAGGAAGATACGTCTAGTTTCTCGGCGACCGTCAATTATATTCTCCGCTTAATACGTACTGTTCGTCATCGTTATATAAATGTCACTGCTGTTCCACGAATAAAGGCTGATGGAAAAGCAAAGGTCGCGATGACGGTCGATTTAGTTTTGTTTGAGTTAATTGCGTTCTTTGAAGAAGATTGAAGCAACTTATTAAAGACATATTTAAAAAAAACAATTATTTCAAGCAGAACGTTTCTTAAGGAGAAAATTTTAAGAGTTTATTTGACATAATTCCTCTAGAAAAGGTTAAAAAAAGAATTTGATGGAACTTGAAGATCGAATGAGAAACATGAGTTACATTGAATTGTTTACCCACAAAAAATAATGATTTCAAAGGAATGTAAATACAAACATCGCTTCTGTTACAATGCTATAGTTCATACTTCATTATATATATTAATTATAAATTATATATATAAAATCATTTTATAAATTAAAAAAAATATTATACATTTTTAAAAAATAAATTATTTTGTAAAAATTTAGATTAAAAAGAAATTATTTAATAAAGAATTAAATATATCTATGATATTATTATAAATATTTTATTTATAAATTTTTAATAAATTTGTATTATAATAATAATTATTATTATTATTTGTTTGTTTATTTTGTTAATAAATTTAAGTTTTTTAATTTTTAATATTTAACACTAAATAAATATATATAAACTAATTTATTTAATTAAAGATTAGGGATTTTTATTTGTAATTAAATAAAATAAATTTTATATAATTATTAATATTTATAATTTATAATTTATAAATTTAAATTTATTATTTTTGTTTTGGAATTAAATATTAAATAGAATTAATTATTAAAAAAATTTATAATTTTATTTATTATATCAAAAAATATATATTTTTTTTAATAATAATAAAATTTTTTAAGAAAAAAGAAAATATATTTATCATATTATTATAAATATTTTATTAACAAATTTTTATTTTTTTTAATAATAATTGTAATAGTTTATTGTAATTTACATTTTTTTTTTAATGTAAATAAATTTTTTTTTAAATTAAGAAATTTAAAAATTTAAAAAGGAAATGTAAAAATAAAGGTTTTTTAGTGAAAAAATTAAAAAAAATAATGATTTTTTGGAAAAAAATTAAAAAATTAATTATTATATATATAAGTATTTATTAATATATAATTATTAATTATATTATATATATTAATTTTAAAATTTAAATATATTCATTTAAATGATATAAAATTTAAAATTTAAATATATATTTATAAATTAATTTAAAAGAAATATATAATATATAATTAAATATTTAAATATAACAATTTATATAAAATATTATTATGTTATAATCTTGAGATATATAAATCCTTGAATACAATTATTCTGATATTTTTTACCGTCTCCTTTCCTGTTATTTTGGTGCTCCTCAGCCTTAGTACTTATGTTTGATGTTGTACATTCTTCGCAAACTCTCTATATCTCCATCTATTTTCTTCTACCTGTTTATCATCAACGCAATATCATGAAATTTTGGAATCTATGAGTCAGCCAAGACTCAAAAATTACGCACATAAATACGACCAATACAGACAGCATCTTGGCTACACCAATGCACTTTCGTCTCGCTTTGTGCAAACTTGAGCCTACGTGTGGTCGAGGCACAGAGACGAGTGAACGTGTACCTTGCCCCGACGTAAACAGCATATTTTCTGACTCGCTAGTGCAAACGTAACACGATGCGAATATTTAGAATTATTCAGAATGCGGCCCTTCTTGGCTCGGACCCCACTCCCCCCCTCCTCTGCTCCTTTTTCCGATCCTTTTTCCCGTCGTTCCACTTGCGATGCATCGAATTACCGCCTGCTGGGTTCAAACGGGACGTCGAAGAAGAGATGCCACGAGAGACGGTTGCTTGTGATCAAGAAATCGCACGCATGTAGCGCATCGACGACGGTATCGCGATAAAATTTGCAAAATCCGGGCAGTTCGAGCTATAGGTACTAAGTAGAGATCAGAAGACATGGACCACGATACATGAAATCAGCATCAGACATTATCAAAATAAGCTTGTATTTGAATAATTATTCAAATAAAAATGTCAAGTCGGCCTGAAGAAGAGAATTAGGACCCTCACGAAACGTTGAAATAGAGCGGAACGATAAAGCGCTGATAAAATATTATCATAAACTAAAAACAACTACATAAGAACATAGTCTGTTACTTGGTGAAGTTACAAGTTTCTGATGAATCAAAGTACTCTTGGCTTTGCAAATTAATTTAGGACGTATTCAGAGCTAATTAGCTACGGAAACGTTCCTGTAATCGCAGTCAAAGAGAAAGTTTCCCGCTTAATAGAATTCAAATTAGCAAGCGGAAACACTACACCCGATGCCTCGGTAAGGTTTTCATTTATTTTAGTATTTTAGATAATGCTGACAAGTAGAAGACTTGTATATAGGAAGCAATAGAGAATTGCAAAGAGTTTAGGATTCAAGAAGCTCTGAAGTTTTCAAGTGTTTAATTTCTTCTTTATAAATAAGTGTATGTAAAAAAATAGAAGAAGGAAAAATTTCTACATTTTTTGTGAGTGATAAAATATTGAAAAATGTGCTTTCTAACAGATACTGAATTATATAGATAGATTATGTACTGTCACATACATTAACATTCATAACCATTTGGATCTTTTTATCAAAACTATAAATATCACGAAGTTATCCGTAAAAATCACCATTGCAAAAATAGATGTACCATTAAAACAGCAGTCGTTAATTGGAGCAACTGATACTCTACTGCATCAATAAAACCGGAAACCGTCTTCCTTCGATAGTATCCTACAGAGTATCGAACAAGATGGAAACATCCCGAAATCACCCTAATATCCGATTTCGACACAAAACCAATTGCAGTAAATTTAACTATTCCACATGCGACATCCCTGAGAGACGCGAGAAATCCTAGGTAGCTGCGTGTACAGATGTTTTCGTACAGCCACCGAACACTCATCAGGACCAAAAGAAAGAAACGAAGCCACAGATAGAACGGATAGACGTCCTTATTTATTTGCGGATAAAATTGCTGCGGCTGATAGGTGAGGTGACGCGGGAAGAATTCCGAATAAGACACGGTAAGAACAGGAAGTAAGCCCACCGCGTCCGGAAACCGAACACCGGAGCACTGGTTTCCAGAGTTTGTGATCTTGCTGAAGTTTTTCATTTCAAAATAGAGATATATGCACATAGAAAGACATAATGTAGAAGCTAGAAGCATTTGAATGCCGTAAATTGAGTAAGCATTAGTGTGTTTTAAAAATTCAAATATACATATTGTATTTTCGCACGTTCGCGGGGAGACGCGATCTCGAAGAAGCGCGCCAACGGGAGTCGTAAATTCCCGTTACGATTAACTAATCGACGCCACGAATCGTACGATCCCTTATTTCTTGTGGGATAATAAGGGTGATTAATTGAAATAACGCTGCGGTTGACAGGTTATTATATATTTAATTGATCCAGCAGCTTCGGTGATACAATAGTGAATGTTTTACCGTACAACGACGAGTTAGTACGACGTCAGACCTTTTGCGTGTCGTTTCGTAGGATGANTATGGACAGACTCTACTCGCGGGAGATCGACCGAACACTTATTGACGACTTGACGACTTGATCGAGAGAGTAGAACTGGTGATGACTGCTTGAGCGCCTGCTCGAGAGTAGAACTGTTGATGACTGCTGGAGCGCCTGCTCGAGAGTAGAACTGTTGATGACTGCTTGAGCGCCTGCTCGAGAGTAGAACTGTTGATGACTGCTTGAGCCCTTGCTCGAGAGTAGAACTGTTGATGACTGCTTGAGCGCCTGCTCGAGAGTGCTGGACTGCCCTTAAGCTGTCTCGGAGGAAAGCTTGGTGTGGGTGTGCCCTTTGACTGATGAACGCGGATTCGTTGTACACACTTTTCGTCCAGGAAGTGAGGGTAACGATCCGCGATGCTGATTGGTGATGACCCACTCTAATGAACAGAATATGCAGAAGATTCCCACCAACATAGAGCGGCGGTGGACTTTGCTCCAGATGGGAAAAACAGCGTTTTATGATGGACATGTGTTGGGTTTTTCCCATCTGATGACTGTCCGCTTTCTCCGTGATTCTTAAGAGCGCCTAATAAATTCAAGGACCTTTCCAAGACCCAGCCATAAACTGCAAATACTTCTCCAGTTAGAAAATTCTCCAGACATGCAATTAGACTGGGAAACATGTGCGGAGACAATGTAGCTAAAGGCTAATGTCTTTATGGTGGGTCATTGGGTCTATTGAGAATCGGGATGGCTGTAGGTTGACCGTTGGCAGCCAGGTAGCGAGGGCTGGCGTGCAGATGTCCCGCGCGACGTAACACATATATATATACATCTTCTGTTATTTTATTACAAATGTAAAAATATATAAGACTTTTGGCTTTTCCTTTTTTAGGTTAATTGAGGAAACATTATCATATAATATTGTAAATAGTATTGACAAAATACTAATCTGGAGTAAACTTACTTCTTTTTTAATGTCAGTTTATCCGCATTTTTAATTTTCTAATTATTTACAACCGTAACATAGAGAAACTGAAAAATTCGTATACCCAGTACGTTGATACGTATTCCGTGAGAGAGAAAACTATGCAAATTTTTTCCAAATGTTCTGCATATTACTTTAAACAAAAAATGTTACTTATACAACGGCTCTGTCTCATTACGTTATCGAAATAAGCATCTTTTGAAATAACGAACGTAGAAGCTGTGCATATTCAGCTGTACATTTCGAAACAAAGATATACACTAGACATAGAGAGATATCATTTTGCTCAAAGCATTTGAATATTTGTTGCGTAGTCTGTAAAAGTACGTGGCATGTTTAGTTTTGTGGAAGAATGTTCTTAATCTAAATGAAAATATTCTGCTGAAAAACAGACAGGAGGAATATTGACTGTATCGTGGAACATTCGAAAACATTTATATCATCAGTTTGATAAAAAAAGTAATATGTACATGTAAAAAAAATATCGTTAACAGATTTTCGTTTATTTTGAAAGTTGTTTTTCTTCAAATGCAATGAAATTTGGAAATTTGTTTGTTGCAAAGTTTGATAACGTATGAAATATAGACATTAAAGTCATAAACCTCCCGAGATGCTTATTTAATTGGAATACGCAAAACATGTTGTACTATTGATATATTTCAAGAATATTATATTATATAACTTGTCCGTTATGTTGCATATATTATTATTATTCTATATTATTTCTATATACATATATATATTCGAGATAAGTAAAATACAGAATCTCAAATTTTAAAATTACTTTGCTAAATGCGTGTATTGTGATATATGACGTATTAAGAGCGAACCTCAAAGATAGTACATACCTAGAAAGATCATTTGACTGTTTGTTATAAATATATATTGATTGATCTGTTACTTGTAATCCTCGAGATATACGACTTCATACAATAAATAAATTATTCATTAAACATATATGCATATAACGGTATATCGTGCAATAATATAACATATGTTTATACTATCATTAAACATTACAATAGATTATGATTCTAATTATCAGACTGCAGATTTTTATATATTTATGAGATTTTAAAAACGCGAATAATTTTAAGAGAAACACCTTTTGCCTGTTTCGCGCAAAGCGCGTTTTGGACATAGTCAATGACATAACCACGCGTGATCCTTTGACGTCTATCTAAGGAATACGTGCTCCATTTCGTATCGGGTGAGAATATACGTCGGATCAAAGGGTTTTCACGACTTCCTGGTTCGTCTTTTCTCGCAATTTATTGCCCTCTCTACGGAGAGTCCCGGGTATCTTTTCAAAGGTTTCCTCGTCTCGTTGTACCCCGCTCGTGCTTTCGAACCGTACGGGCTTTTGATACATTCTTCGCTCTCGATAAGGTGAATCATCGGAGAAATATTGTTTCGAGATACGATTATTCGGGGAGCAGCCGACGAACGACTGCTGTTTTAGCACGTCCTTCGTGCGGTTCGAGATCACTCGGAAAATATCCTTTCTGCTCATTGTTTCACAAGCGAAATCGTCGCGAGTTGCTTGCTCCAATAGCTCGCGTCCGCTCTCCTGTCTGCACGCACACTCGAATTCCTCTTCACGTAGAACCTTCGAGTTTCTCTGCTTTTTCGTTTTGTTTCGTTTCATTTCGTTTCCTTTCCTTTCGGAACGTTTCTTTCGTGCATTTTTGCGGAGGAAAGAAGGTTTGGTCTCTAGTGGAAAATGAACATGAGTGATATTTTGCAGAGAGTGATAAGAGGATTTTAGAGATGGCAGCTGTGTTATAAGACGAAAACCGCAAGTGAAAATATTTTTTTTTTTTTTTTTTATATTGTTTATTTTTAATTTTACAATTTGTCCAGTGGGACATTAGGTAAAATGTTATAACATATGATTGAATAGCATGTGGATGGTTACCCCCAGCGGGGTGCCATCTTCGCGTTTTTTAGTTTATATCCTTTATGAGATCAGCTGGGTGTTTCCTTTTTAGTCTTCTTTCTATTCTTGT
>NC_057783.1:10205343-10218054 GCF_014825855.1 Bombus pyrosoma
AGCTCTAGACTGGGTGCTATTTTTAGCTTATTTACGTTTAGTCCCTTTGTAACTGCAAAATCGAGTAGGTCAGGTATTTTGCTCAGGTCTGTCGGCCAGTATGTCGGTCTTCCTGTGGATAGTATATTGAGGTTATTGTTTCTAATGTGTTTTTCCAGGGTTCTTCCTCTAGGTGAAGTAATTCTTGATCCCCATAGTGAAGTGAAAATATGATAAAATTATTGTCTCGTGCTGTGTGTGGTCAGGTTGAACTACGACGAGAATATTGTGATTGGCATACGAGATCTGTAGAAAATCCAGTGTTTAAACTTGAGTAAATTAACTACAGAGAAAGAGAACTGACTATATTAAAAACTGATCGGTTGCCTACTCTCAGAGCATGTCTTATTCATACTTGTATCAATGCAATTAAAGTAATGGAACCTACGCAAAAATAGTTCCATCTACTGAATATTACAGCGAATGCTTTATTTTGGATATTTTATGTATTTTTGTCTATCGTGCGTATTCTATGTATTTCTACACTTTCCAATTTTGTATATTTTCTATAATAAAAATCCACAATCTATAAACTAGTGGCATTTGAGATCAGAATTGGAGTTGTTTAGTTAGCGTTTGGGATAATACTTGCTTCGTTGAAGATCAGAGTTTGGCTGATTTCTGGCTCGAACAGAAAAGTTCAAAAAGGATGAGTAGATAGATAGATTTGAAAGTAAGAAGGGTATTGGATTTACTGTCGTTAATGGGGCGGATCTAATATTGAAGGAAAAGCGGAAGGTAGAAGCGGTAGGTGAGGTGTCGGAAATTCCGTAAAAAGAGATGGAAATAGGAAAACCGTTAGAAATCAATTAAGGCTATAGCACGATAGATTTGGTAAAGTCCGGAATACTGGTCGCATTAATGCTTTTATAAGGGGTATATTATATGTATGAATTTATTGACGGTGTCTCTTAATCTTCCGATATGTAACTTCAGACTCGTACTATATTTTAGGTCAAAAAATCCATTTTTCTTGATCTTTTAATTTTAATGTTATGTGGTAACTAAATTGGAATAACTTAATATGACATGATTGAAAATTAAATTATTATATGAAGTTATATGAAGTTATAAATTTAACTAACTCATTCTGTAATTTAGAAAACTGGAGGAAGCAAATTAAATAGAAATATAAAATTATCTCGTCACATTCTTAATTGTTTAAAATTATTGAATATTCATTGTATTATTCATATTATGGAAAGTTGTACAGACAGCTTTCTCTTTTTTTTAAATAAAAATAAATATATCTATCATCTATCTATCAGTCTCTTCGTTGTATTCAATACCTCTATCATTTTACTTCTATTTTACATATTTTTGTTTTTTTATTATTATTATTATATCTAACAATTTTAATCCAATTCTACTGTCTTGTATTTTGATTAAAGAAAGAATTAAAGACTGTCTAATTAATTCTAAAGCTACATATCTGATTATGACAGAATGTTTCAGACGACTTAAATGTATAAAAGTTTTTTTAATAAATCTTCATATTCTGATTAAAAATTCTCTTACGAACATTAAATTAAACCAGTCTTTCACAATTTTTCTTAATCATAGCAACATCAATTTTTCAATTTATCGTCGAGAGTGACGTTACATATAATTTGCATAGGCAAACTTGTGGGAGCATCTAACATGATACCATAAGCAGCACTGGCGCTGTTTTAAACATACTCACTTTTACCGGATAATGTACCGTTTTTCCAAGAAAGAAAATGTAACATGTACTTTTCCAATTACTTTATGCAAAGCAACAACGCGTTATCTTCGAAAATGTCGCGCCTCTTGTTTTTTCCGTTCGCTCGAACAAAGAACCACTATAACGCGAGCAGTATTAAGTGTTTTATCAGAGTACAGAGTGCATGTGCTTTCAACATTTTCTACCGTTAAAATTCTTTTTAAAGTTTTAAGAAATCGCGATAATAATTCCTTTGATGATAACTTTTAGTTAATTTTCTGCAACGCAGTTTATTTTAGAAGTTAAATAATAAAATATTTACAACTGTGTCATTTGCCATCTGAAAGGAAGACAAATGAACGTGGCCTGTAATACGTTTCTCAGTCAACGATTCGAAAAGGATAAGCGCGGATATTGCAACTTCAAGAGCCCCTCACCAGTCCTCCGCAAACGTAGTCGAACATTACGGATGCACATGCAGGACGCATCTCTTGTGAGATAAGCGTTGCGAGGCGGAATTGTCACGAGCAAACACACGTCCGAATAAATAAAGGAGCGATTTCAG
The DNA here is from genome assembly GCF_014825855.1 of Bombus pyrosoma. Classification (NCBI taxonomy): domain Eukaryota; kingdom Metazoa; phylum Arthropoda; class Insecta; order Hymenoptera; family Apidae; genus Bombus; species Bombus pyrosoma. The sequence goes on from NC_057783.1 coordinate 10,207,632, forward strand.
TGTGCCGCGACTGGTAAACGTTTAAACAATTCGTCGGCCATGGACCGTGAGAAAAGGGCCGGGTAGAAAGCAATCTAGATAAACGATTTCGATGCTCGTTATGGAGGAAATCTCGGTCCCCTATTCGTGCTGTGCGCATGGTTTCGAGCGAAAGTCTTGCTGCAGAATCCTTCAGCGTGTTTTGAGAATAATAGATTGGACTGGATGTTTACTATATAGACGAAGCACGCATTACTTTTAAAAACTTGAAAAAAGTAAATTTTTCGGAAAATTGGAATATCATCGAAAATAAAATTTCGTATTTGTAAACTTAGATGCGGTGGTAATCTCCGTGAACTACCTAACCCCATCCATTATATTCTAATCGATAACTTTCAGCACCAGCGTTGCATTGGAAATCCGATAACAAGCTTTCAAGGAAAGCACCGCGAGAATCGACAGTCGAATTCCTTTCTTCGACCGACTGTCTCGATAATCCAAGTCCTGTGAAATCAACCAACAGCTAAGGAAACGTCGAAGTCGGCCTCGTCGGCTAATTTCAAGCGTCACGACGTCGCAGCATCAGTTACGGGGACAGGCCTTTTCCTCGATAATGAACCGTTTTTAAGATATCGAGGTCGTCACGTCATGAGATCCGACAGGCAGAACAAAGCTCCTGGAAGACTTTAAAACGGTACGACGATGGACAGATTCTGCCATGAATAAATGCCGGTGAAAGAAAGATGTGCCAGATTGCTAGCCGCTAACATTGCCCCTATTTCGTAAGCTTCGATCAACCTCGTGAATCTACAGCCTGTCATATATATCTCGCGTGAAATAACTGCTCAACTGAAATATGTACATATATCAAGGTCATGTGGAAGAACAGAATAACTTTAACGCTTTCTTTTACTTGAGGCACATTGTATCGATGATGTATCCAAAAATTTTTAATTATTCAGAATAATTTTTATAATTACGAAATAGCTTTCTCTGTTAGAAGATCCTTGCAAAAGAAATTGTAGAAAATTTCAACAATATTTTTAGAATTAAAATACGGAATATGAAACTTAAGCCATTATCGTAGAATTTCTTCTTTTTTTCTCTCTCTCTTCTTACCAAACTATTCTTTTTAGGGATACTTTATATGTAGGTTGAATGGTTAAACCAACAATTTAATTTAATAATTCAATGATATTCGATATCTATAAAAGTCTATAAAATTCAATAATTCAATAATTTAATTTAACAAAAATTGAAATCGATAATTGCGGTGCTTTCGGATAAAACAGCATGTAACCGTTTATTCGCTTATCCAACATTTTTTAAGTAGATTCTAGCGTATTTTTAGTATTTCAAAGACTCGACAATCACTTTTGTATTGAAAATTTCTCAATTATGTAACCACAGAATTTTGTGCCCCAAACCTAATTCGGACAACGAAAGACTGAACAAGTACTCTCCCGCAGCTTTGTTCCGCAGTGAAAGTCCATTACTAAATTTAGTTATGGAAACCAAAGACTGTTTCATCTATCCCTCGGCCTATTGTGCGTTGGCCAAGATCCGTTCTCGTGCTGTTGGCTAGCAGTCAACTCGTGAGAGCCGGCCAAATCAAATTCCGTGCCTATAAACCTCTTGGTTCAGTGCGTCTTAACACTAGAACGTTTGCATGTGTGTTTGTAACAAACGTTTTTATTCATTGACAAAGGAGATAGTTAACAATAATTAGTAAATGTAAAATAAATTGGAAAACAACAAAGAAAAATTATAATACATAAATTATTTGATGCATAAAGTATTTCGATTGGTTGTATGAAAAACTTCCTCGTACAAGCTTGATCAAAGTTTCAGATGCTCATTTACTCGTCACTTTATATTTTTATCGATTCGGAAAAAAGAAATGCTAAGATTTGATATATCTCACCTTAGTAGTTACGGGTTAAGTGCACTACGATTCTCGCTCGTTCTCTGGTGCTGATATTAAATCACGCGCCATAAAGATCCACGTGGCACACGACCGCGCTAGGAAATAAAAAGATCCCATATCGCAGACGGTGGCGAACTCATCGTAAGAATCATAACGCTCTCTGTCCGTGCCTAAAAATCACCCACCGGTCAATCTTCCATCGAAACCGATAAAACACAGGCCTTCGGTTTACATTCGACCAACCAATGACAGAGCACGGTCCAGCGGCGGCCGTCACTGGCACCTGAAGCATCGTCCACGTTCACAGTTCCTTTTCGCCAAGCTATTTGCTACCATCGTATCCTACGAAGAAGTGGCAACGTCGTTCACGCGCCTCGATTTCCTTCCACAAGTCGCCTCGTGCGGCTGACGTTTTTCTCGAAACGAAAATAGAAAAGAGGGATACCAACGCTGATCGCGGATGCTCAGGCTCTGGCTGCGAGGAGAAACGATGGAACAGTGGGTGAACGAGCCGAGGGTGGCGAACGGATGGAAGGAGAGGGAGGGCTGATTTAGCCCGGTACGCGTCTGCAGCAGCCGACTGGAGGGTAAGAGACGCGGAAAGAGAAGCCCGAGGGAGCGAGGAAAACGTACTAGTGACCCGAATACGTCTCGCTCCGGGGCACAATCTGTGAACATCTTCCCCTAGTAATGCTCTATGCGAATTCCTGTACCGCGGCCAACCCTTCTCCTGCCACCCTTCGATCTGTCTTCCTCGCCCCATCTTTTTCTCTCCTCTCAACGAAACTCAGCCCCTTTTCCAAACCCCTTCCGAGTTGCGCCTATCTCTTCGTTCGGTTGGATGTGTTTGTGGTTGTTTTTGTTCCAGGCTGTTAACAGGGAAGCACTTGTGGGATTGGCGTTATTGGGTTGCGACGCGTGAAACTAAGAGCTTATTTTCGAAATATGTACTTTGGCTCCGGCATTTTTTTGTGGTCAGATTGCGCGCTGGCTCGTTCTTTGTTCTCGATGCTTTTCACGAGGATTTTTAGATAAAAGTGTCTTTGAAGGCGCACGATACGTTTGCGTGTACTCAAATGCTACGGAGCAGAAGAGGTTAATTGTTCGCCAAAAGATAAATCGGAAAGATGAAAGGAAATGATTTAATAGGCAATAGAAATTTGTTTTTGGTGATATATGAGATATCTGACTGTATAGATTTGTGATTTTATATTTTTCGACCATTTCAATGGTATTGTGTGTGTTTATTAATTTGATGGCTAGATTTTATTTCATTTGATATAAAATCGTAAAATTGTGAAAAAAATTGTATAGAATCCAAATGACTTTACTTAAATGGGTCACTCTGTATAGTTTCTTAAAGGGTTGAAATCGAAACAAATGCTCCGCGAAAAATGGGACAGACAACAAATTTAATATTGGCATTTGCGCGTAACAGAGATACAGTTTTCGTTCCCGGAGAAATTGAAGGGGACAGAGGTGCGTAGGGGGAAAAATATGGAAAGTGTTGCGGTATGAGTTACGGTTGGGGCTTTTCATTCGATGGGGACGAAACCTGGGCTTCGTCGTGCAACAGCGTGAAAAATGCGAAACTTCCTCGTTTCACGGCGTACCGCCGGTGATGCATCGAGCTCTGCCATCGCCAGGACAAATACCTCGACAATTTCAAGTGGGATTTCGAAATTCAGCAAAGCAAATACTCACCACATCGTAACGAAGACGCATAGGTGGAATAATACATTTTGAAATATAAGAATTTTATTACATTCTCTATGGCGAAAGTTTTTCCCCTACTTTTTTGTTATTAACTGTTTTCAAATGAAATTAGACAACGAATTTTATATGTGTAACGAAATTACACGTTATACATTACGAAATTATAATTATTTTATTATATTAAATCATTGACGTTTCAAGTTCTGTTATATGGAAAATTCAGCAACTTTCGCACGGCACGAACTTTTATTTACGCAGTAAATTTGTTACACTATTTTTTCTGCGAATCAGTTTGTTCAGCACATTCAGTAAACGTGGATCGGAAAAATTTATTGACGCTGTACTTGTTACACGACCAGCGCAAAGCTCGAAAGAGTAGAATTTATCGACTTGTTCAATTGAACGAATAAAAATACTTTTGGTAGGTGTTTCACAGTTGTTTTTTCCTCTCTCCAATGTTAAAAGAGAAGAAGGTAAATATTACTAACTTCTTCCCATAATATTACATGATTATTCTTAAGATGTTATCAAAAATGTACATAAACTGAATTGTAAAGAAAAAAGGAAAGAATTGTTACAAAACAGTAACGAAAAATTTGTCAAAACTTTCTTAATTTTGTATTATTAGATTGGTCGAGAAACTTTGTCGCCAGATTTTACTAAGGATATTTACGACTTTATTTACAAAATCCTACAAATCACATTAAAATTAAATAGTTGATTAGATAATTAGTCACACAGTTAGTTACTAAAATTACATAGTTCAAATCTATGTAATTTTTTTCGCCAAAGCATAAACCATAAACAGACAGAGTATTGTAATAATTATTATCTATTATTAAAAACGTGATTGATAAATTATTCTACAATCAAGCGTATTAATATATTCTAGATATTCAATATTCTGAATCAACGTAAAAGAGTGGCAAAATGTTTAAATACTTCAATCGTTCATTTTAAAGTTTGCTTGATTTACACAAACTACGAGGATATACGGAAGGACCTANGCGGAAAGGTACAGAGAAAGAATAACAACACACCCAAACAGGCTGGCTACGGAAACGATCAACGCAAGAATAGAAAGAAGACTAAAAAGGAAACACCCAGCTGATCTCATAAAGGATATAAACTAAAAAACGCGAAGATGGCACCCCGCTGGGGGTAACCATCCACATGCTATTCAATCATATGTTATAACATTTTACCCAATGTCCCACTAGACAAATTGTAAAATTAAAAATAAACAATATAATAAAAAAAAAAATTTACACAAACTACTTACTATTTACGAACAATTTAAATATTGTAAAAGTCTTATATTTTTTAAAAGTAAATTGAAAGAATATCTTGCAACTGGCATGTTCAAGATTTCCTGCGATACATTTTTGTACCGTGCGTTTTTACAGAAAATAACGAATTTGCGCTAAGAAACCATTTACTTCGCTGAGTTGGCAAGTCGTAAGCTGTCTTCAAAAGAAAACGTTTAATTACCACTGAGCAGCGGCTGAAAGTTTTGTTAAAGCGTTTTCTGAGTTTTAACGAATAAATGGGAAATTTTTCATCAAGCTCTGTGCACTTCGCCGGCATTTGTAATTTAAATTTAAAAAAAAGGGGGGCAAAGAAGAAGAAAAAAATGGGAAACAAACCCTTTGAAACTTTGTTGAAACTGCTACAAACGGACACAATTTTTCTTAAATATCATAAAAGCTTATCCAACAAAAAATTCGAAACCAAATTTACTCTTTCTAATGTATTTAACGTTAAAAATCGTTGTGACAAACAAATCATTTTAATCGGTCGCGGTCATTTCAAACAACTACACACGAATACTTTCTGTTTATTTTGATTGATATATTTTGTCTATTAACGTTCTCTTAACAAATTAAATATTAACTAAACCAATAATAAGAGTATCTAGTATCATTCTTTGAAATAATTCAGCTATGTTGTTCATAAAAGTATTTAAAGTATTATGCGACATTAAACATGCAAATTATTTGTTAGATCATTTAGTACAATTGACTAAGATTGAACACTCTCTACGAATGATCGATTTAATCTGTCTAAAATAAAGTTATATTCATCGTTATTTTTAAAATAAAAATAAACTAATTCGAATGATTCATTACCTCAAACTATCATTTTTTTTATTTCAAATAAAATTTTCTTAAACCTGTTACAGGAATATCGAACAAAATATAAATAAAATTGTTTCACAAGTTATTAATGAATGAAATTGTTATTCATTACCAATGAATTCAACTTTATCACATTGAAAGCAGTGTTCATGAATGATGAAACGTAAATTGGTACAGCAATAAAACACATATAACTACATAACTAATTCGCTGCTAGTTTTACAATTAAACAGGGCAAGGTTCCCTTCGTAGAATTATCTCCCATGCTTCTAATTTAAAGTTTTTACTTGTGCGTTTATCTTTCAACACTTGGCTGACTTTAATTAACGAGATTAAAATTCAACATTAGTATCGCGCTTGTTTATCGTTAAAACTTCAAATGATAGCAACTGAGTACACATAACTGAACGGAAGTTTCAAATACAAGTAACGAAGAGTGCAGAAATTTATCTTTGTCTGAAAGAAAGATTAATAAATGAACATCCAGATTTCTTTTTAACTGTTAATGAAATCCTTAATAATAGTAATTAAAGTAAGTAAAGTAAGTCTTGGTAGACTGACCTAAATATTCTTTTCTTCTCAATAAATATCATACGTATTGTGTGTTAATCTACAAATGCATATGATTTTTCTCAAATGTAATATACAACACCTTGAAAGTATCAATTAACGTGCCACATAACTATAAAAAAAGTGATGCAAAAAGTCTATCTAAACATTTGTAAGCGCTATCTGTATCTCGTACGTAACACTATCGCTCCTTATCGTCGTGTCCTTTCGTCCCTAGCAACCGTGAAGTTACAATCTGTAACTAAACGAACAACCTCTCTAAAACGAGAAAGGGGAGAGTGAAGGAAGCGGGTGACAAAAGGAGCCAGCGACTAGTTGAATCGTCGTGCTTGAAGAGGCGCATTGAAAACGTTTTACCTTGAAAACGCCCATGCATTTCGGTTGTTGTGTTGTTTAGTTGACAATCCGCTGGTAATCCAGCGAACGGACGGTGGTTTCACCGTCGTCAGAACGACTAAAAGTTTTGTACTAAACTAATGTCCTCGTCACTAGTCTACCGAATACGTGTCCCATGAAGTTTACCAGTAGTCGTACCATGTTAACTCTGTGGTCCATAGCATGTTTTCCCTTCGCAACAATAGAAAATTGTAATCGTTAAGTAGTAAAGAAATATTTCGCTCAATGTTCTCATCTCTTTCACGGTTATGGAAATCTATGCTACGTACGGTATAGTAAATAAAAACGTCAATCATCATGCAATTTAATTACGACGCAATTAAAATCGACGAATTTATTTTCGATGATGTGTGCAATTATCTCTTCGTGTAACCAAGTGTTAACTTGAAATGGAACAACGAACAATATCGAAAAAAAACTTGGGGAAAAATACATGAATAAAATATCTTTCACGCATCGATATCCAAATCGTCATTGCTATCGCAAAACCACGCGTCATCTCTTTCCTTTTACAATCAAATTGGACAGAGATCGTTAAGGACTCTCGAACACGAGGCGAACAGAAATGCGACGCGATGGAATCAATAACCGACAGAAAAACTGTGAACGATCGCGGAAAAAATTCGCAAATTAATCGGGTATCGAAACTCGATGCCTGTGCGAAATTCTGAATCGAATTGAAACGCAGCTCTTCAACATTTTAGGTTTCCATTTTCCCGACCGTTTTCTCGTTTCTTTCGATATTTCGCGTCCGGCATTCGCGCTTGTTGCTCGTGAAAATCAGTTCTCTTCAGATCCTCGAATGAACAGACACGTGATGTGCCAAATACGTCAAAATTAGTCATCTATCGAGAACGCAAGGAAGCTGCAAATCGTCGTGAAAAAAGACACAAGTCGAATAACGGAACTTGATATCTGCACTGTAATTCTGAATCGATTTAGTGTAAAAGGCTCCATTGAATTAGAACTCGATCGTTAATAACTCATTATAATAGTTGATAGAATTAGAAGTAATCAACTACAAAAGAAGAAAGGATAATTGGCGAGCTCGTACTAAACTTTACCAAGTGCCGAAAGTACTTATTAGCTACACTTCTTGTTGCGACCTCTCAGCTAGGTTGCGATCATTTAAATTGTAACTGTTCGGCTGGGGTCGCGAACTTTGGATGATATTAAAGCTCAAGATAGAGGAAAATTAAAGAGTTCTAGTATGATTGTAATTTGTATGTTTCTTTGAAGAGTTCCAATATGATTGTAATTTATCTTGTAATTGTAAGATTTGTAGAGGTTTATGTGTAGAAGATGGTTGGTCGGTGAGGTTCAATGACAAGATAGTTCGTTGTTGAAATCGTTGAATCTATTTAAAATAATAAATTAGTATACAGGCTATATTCGCTGAGACGCTCGTACAGTGTATAAGTCGTAAAATAGGATCGCTAATGACTCGTTAATTAGATCGCTGATAATTCGTTGATAACTGGTTGATAACTGATCGACAACTGACTGTAACTCATTTCCTTACGATCGCGTCCGCTTATTTATATTGGTCGAGGGAGAGTCAGAAAATTCAAATTTGTCTTTGTTCAACATTGCACGTAGTTTTGCTCGGAGTTTATTTATCGTTACGTTTCGTGCGTCAAGGCGGTGTCCCGAGGCAAAATAACAAAATGAGCCGCTCTCTATTCGCATCGTTCTGTGACTCATGTGCCGCTACAGATTGTAATATTTTGAAGTGTCTCGTATGATGTGTTGTACGATGATCTGACTTATGAGATATGAACGGGAGTCTGATGAACATAAGTTTGATAGTAAGAGTATGAAATAAGAGTAATATGTTCCAAGTATGAAGTCTGTGTAATGTCTATTTTCGAAGTGCCTGATGCTTATGCTCTAAGTATCAGTCTAGTGTTTTCGTCAACGTTTTCTGCGAGATGGCAATCTGTCTATCCAATCATGTGACTGTCGAACTGCCGTAGGCATCTCGCAACTGGTGCGTCTTGTGCGTATCTGGTCGAGGATGCGTAGCGTAATGTTCTACTAGCGACTTCGTCCGGTGGTCTATTGTCGAGTTCTAATCTGGGCTCAAAGTTTATGACAGGTCATTTGCTATTGAGCGGACCTGTGGAAGGCTTAAAAATGCTAATTAAATTGTCGACGTGATTTAAGTTGCAAACTTTATAATATGCAATGTGGGGAATACCAACTTCTTAGAAATAGCAGGTGTGCTGTCTGTGTTGCAAAATTGGAATAATTTTATATCGTTAATATTTCTAAATTATATCGGAATTATATTTCACTAATATAACATACCATAGATGTATTGATATGAACACCTAGTCAGGATCGCAGCCAATTAGCTCATATTATTTGCCGCATAATTAATAATTATACCAGTTATACAGTTAACTGCTTTACTGTATAGTGATATAATGAATAACTATATATCAAATAATACTGATTGCATGGGTCTCATTGCGAGGAGGTGCTGCGAATGAAGACCCACCCTATCCGCGACCCATCCACCCTCCTCCTACGTAAAAAAATGTAAAATTTACTTATCATTAAATAAATACTCCTTTGGTGTACATTTGCACAATGTTCAAAACAAACAGCAAAAGAGGTGAGGTGGATTATTATACGTGTTGGTTGGCTTGTTAAAGAGAAAAGTGATAAAATCGTAATAGTCAATTATATTAAAACCACTTTAAGTACAAGTACAGGGATAGTAATCGTCGCTCGCTCAATGCAACTGTTTAACTCTACGCTCGCTATTCGACTGTATGACTCGCTATAATGATTCGCTATAATCATCCTAGAGAGCACATTCGTCTATTTGTATTGATCGGTGGTATTGTAAAAAGTTGAAATGTAACTCCGGTTGACGATTACAAATAACAGCGATAATGTTTTGTCCGGAGTTCGTTTACCTTTGAACCTAGCAAATCAAAACAACGTTGGCACTCCAAGGCACAACAATATGAGTCTCCTTCGATTCGAATCTTAAGAAGAAAAACTGACGCGAAAACTAGAAACCTGACTAGGATTCATAAAAACTTGAAATGTAAAAATTAAATTAAATTTTAATCTAATTGTAATTCTATATGGGGCACTGCTTTATATGTATACATATATATGTAATATATATAAATATAAATATATACACATATACATATGTATATAAAATATAAACATAATTACAATATATAATAAGTATAATATACATATAAAATTTTGATGTATATATATATATATTCGACTTTTATTGTCATGAAAGTGAAAACTAATTGATTATGATTAAGAATTATAATAATTGATTATAATTAAGAGTTAAACAACAAGCACACGAGAATAAGATGAAATATGTGCCACATAGAATTAACTACTACATGGTATACACATTTTACAATGCCATGCTTTTATTACGGTGTCATACTTCTTACTATATATATCAATCTATTTATTACCTACACCTTACCTACTTTACTTTTGCTCTATCTACGTAATAATCTAAATGTAATAAAAGGAAAGGGAAGGAATATTGTATGGAGTATGAGTACTCTTCACTTGATGCCACCATGAAAGACCCAGAAACAAATTCAATCTGCGAAAGGTTAGTAAAATTTTATGAAATATGTATAATTACTTCCTGATTGGTGAGGCTCAAACATTATTTTGTAATATGTAGCTCCTTTATTTC